>NC_057805.1:383537674-383672586 GCF_018294505.1 Triticum aestivum
GCCGCCGCCCCCGCGCCCCGAGCCGGAGGAGGAGGACCAGGAGGAGGACGAGGAGGAGGTCTTCCTCTTCGACTACGAGGACCCGGACGAGCTCGGACGCCCTCGAGCCATCCCTTCGATGCCCGCCGATTTCCTCCGCCTCGGCCACCATCGCCACCGCTCGACGCCGAATTCCGCCGCCTTGACTAGCTCCGGCTACCTCAAGTCGCCCTCAACCTCCCCAGTGAGCACCCAAGCCGCTTCCCCCTCTTCCCCCTCTGTGTTCTTGTGACGCATTTTGTTGTTTGTAATCCTGGAATGTCAACGAATGGTTTCTTTGCTGAATCCAAGGTGATTTTCAAAGTTTCTTGTGTATTAAGCCCAAAGTCTGAACCAAATCTTCAGTTTGTTCCATCTAATGTCATACTTTGGTTACTCCCCTGTCATGCTAATCTCACATTCCAGTATACTTTAGTTCGAGACATGGATGGATCATTCTATATGTGTGCATTGGAGAAAAGTGAAGGAAAAAGAATTAACAAGTTTAACATTTGGGCAATTAGAATCTGGCCAGATAGTAAGGGACAGAAAGTTGTGCAATCTGAAATCCTTTCTGAGTGGCACATATAGAAAGCCTAGATTTATTTTTCTTCTCCTTACTCTACTGTATGCTAGGAAAATGTGTACTAGTGCATCTGTAGTACTACTAGTGCCACTTAGTGATGCTCTGTGTGCTTGTTTTCTCGATCCAAATGGGTTACCAAGTTGGAAGTTAACTGCAGACAGATGAGGAAGTTGAAGTATTAAGTGCTATCTTGTGATCATTTCCTTCACACCATCCTGTAGGATGTTTAAGATGTTTTTAAAATGGGCAGTAAAATGACCAAATAATCAGATGTACAGTTTTTCACGATGTACACTCAAAACTAATGACTCTGAATCTCTGCTACTGAACATCATACATTTCAGATATGACACTGTTTGGACATTTGTAAAATCCAGTGCTTGTGTATCTGCTGTTTGGATTAAGAATTATGAATAGCACATCCTAGGACATGAACTAGAATTATGAACAGGACATCCTAGGAGTAGATGAACATTTTGTGGTTCTGCTAGGACTTGCTCCAGATTTTTTAACCCTAGGATTTCTTTTCGTTTAGTTCTTTTCTTACAGAAAATTTACTGAAAATTCAGAAACTTGGAGTAACCTGTGGACTGTACTTTTGTGATCTCCTACTCCTGAATCTTACTGCTACAAGCACAAGCAGTACAAATAAGGCTAGAATTTACTCTGAATTTTGACAGTAAGAAGAAGAATGAAAATGCAAGGAGTAAATAAGAATAAGAATAAGAATTTTACTTATGATATGATGATGAGGCAAATCACTAGCAGACAACTGCCAAGAATGCAGGACTATTTTACTCTGCCTAAGAATATGCATGTCTTGTTTTCTGGTTTTGGATATTCTATAGTACTACATATCTTGTTTTTTTGTAATATAATGCTTACCAAAGGTTTCAATATTTTGCTGTTACCATTGTTCTTTGAGCATAATTCTTTTTCATTTCCTACTATCCTTATTCTAATTCTCTTAAATTGCTATGTTGTGTGTAATAGAATTAGATCTTGGATCTGCTAGTGGACTTTGGGAGTTTGTTTACCTGGCACCATTCAGTCAAGTAGCCATTCATGTGAACTTTTATTTTGTCCATATGAAAGCAGATGACCATATGGTCTGTGGCCTTTTCATCCATCATTACACTGTGAATCCAACACCAGTGGTGCTGCTTTGTTTTTGTGATCACATTGTGGTGCCTGGCACATTTGCCCCATCACTTCGTTACCCCTTTCTCCTGAAATGTTGATTAATTTCCCTTTCGGTTGAGATTGGGGCCCTCCTAGGTCAAGAAAATTGGCAAAGGTCATGCCCAATTTTCTTGACCTAGAAGGTGCCCGATTCTCAACCGAAACAAAAATTAATCAGCATGTATCTTGACATCAACCAATAGTAGTGATCTAGTGCTTTAGTGGTTGGATTAGTTTAGTATTTTTTTCACACACTCAAACACCCTTGCTTGCCATGTGTGTGAGAGAGATAGTGAGAGGAGACAAGAAGAAGGGGGTTAGGAAGATGCTGCCTGCTCATCAAAGCTAACCATCTCCCCCTTTTCACCCCTTTTCCTTTGTCTTTTGTGGGTTGCAAGGAAGCTACTGGTTCCATC
Organism: Triticum aestivum; assembly: GCF_018294505.1. Taxonomy (NCBI): domain Eukaryota; kingdom Viridiplantae; phylum Streptophyta; class Magnoliopsida; order Poales; family Poaceae; genus Triticum; species Triticum aestivum. The sequence continues at coordinate 383,539,877 of NC_057805.1, forward strand.
CCACAACACCTAGCAACAACACACTAACAGGTTCCATCCCAAAAAACCTAGGCAATATCACAAACATCTCTCAATTGTTCCTTGACAATAACCAACTTTTTGGCGACATTCCTCGAGAATTAGGTTATTTGGTCAACTTAGAGATCTTGTTCCTTGACAATAACCAACTTTTTGACCAAACTTTTTTCCTATTTAGAGCGAAACATGGCCCACAACGATGAGGCCGGCGGTTCGGGCGGCAAGCAATTCTGGGAGCTGTCCCAGGAGCTGGAGGAAGAACCTCACTGCTATGAGGACGATGCCGCGGAAGACACCGATCCTGACTACACAACCCCTAGTGGGGTCGGGGATGACACCACTGATGGTGCCACCGAGGATGCCACCAGTGATGATGGCGGCGCACGCACAGATGGCAGCCAACCGAAGAGGCAACGAAAGGACCGGCGCCGAGCGTGCTCGGCACCGTCAAGGAGGAATTTACTGAAGCAAACTCCGACGGGCATCCAACGGCGCCCAAACAAGTAGTCAAGGGATACTCGGTTCAGCTCGGGTGCATTCTCCCGAGCACCGTCTCGATCAACACCGAGAACCTAAGGCATAAGGACCGAGGGAATTTGCACAACCTCCTCTTCACGAAGCTGCATGAACGATACAAGTTCCCCGCTGAATTTGCAAACACACGCCTCTCAGGGAATAAAGTGAACAGTGCCGCCCTCACAAGGATGAGCACGGCACTGTCTACTTGGAGAAGCACGGTGAAGGCAATGATTGAAAAAGGTGATAGTTATGAGAAGATCAAGGCAAAATATCCTTTGATGAGCGAAGATGACTACAAGGAGTTCAAGATCAAGTGCGAGAGCAGCGCAACCTCCGAATCAAGTCAGTGGGGGAAAGAAATGCGGCAGTTGAACTTAGGGGTCCACCAACTCGGTCCCGGCGGTTACAAAGTGGCGGAGCCTATATGGGACAAGGAGGACGCGTAGCGTGCCGAGCAAGGCCTACCACCCCGCTTCGAGAAATTCCGTGACAAGCAGACCAGGAACTTTGTCAGGGCCCGGTACAAGGAGGACCCGGTAACAAAGGAGCTTACCACGGATCCGAAGACCAGGGTGCTTGAGCTTGTTCTGGTAAGGAATACACCCCCGCGTAATTAGCTCCATATGGTTGCATTCTAATTAATGAAGCCAAATTTCTAAATGGTTCACATTCCTTCCACAGGAGGCTGAAAGCAGTAGCGCGGGGTCGTCTCAGAGCTCCCCTTTTGACACCCCTTTAAATAGGGCGTTGAACGTAATGAAAAACAAGGATAAGCTCAGTAAGCCGTCGTCAGCTAGTCGTGTGGCCGGCAAAGGCTTGTCCACAAAATGGTCGTCATACTATACCGCTGGTGGGCGAAAGGAGAAAAAGACCAGCTCGGAAAGCCAGTCGCGCGAGGTTCAAGAACTCAAGGCACAAGTGGCACGGATTCCAGAGATTGTCCAAGAGCAAGTGCAACAACAACTGGGAACGACGCTCACCGCCATTGTGCCTACCTTGATTCAGGGGCTGGCGACATGGATTGCGGGCGGCCAACAGGGGCCTCCCCCGGTTCCCAGCTTCACGGCCAGCAACTCGCACAACGCGCAGACGACGCCATTGGTGTCTCTGGAGGAGGCGCTATTCATGTCTCCGGCGCCGGCACGGGCATTGGAGCTTAATGTACCCGGGTGTACGCCGGCCGGCACCTCGCCAGCAAGCGGCACCTCCGTCAGTTGCACGCCCGCCGTTGGCGGTGCCTCGACATTAGCCGAGCTCGACGGCATCACGGTAACTAAGCCTCTCCGCAGATGACTTCATCTCCTTGCCTTTGACTAGGCATCCCTGACGCCCTACATGTTTTCGCAGGGCGCCGCCGACGTTCCTTGCACTCTCCTACACTTCATGGGCGGCGAGTTGGTCGATGTCGCCAAGGGCAGAATCGTTCAACCGGGAACCGCGTGTTCCACGGTAATCCGATGCCACCCACCTTGTATAGGGTTGAACTGGTTCGGGTGCTGCCAGGCTGCGACGAGTTGTTACCTCCGATTCGACCCGCTAGGGCCGACGAAGATGATGTGATGACCCTCAGCGCCTGCGTAAGCTGGCCCCTGCTTTGGCCGAAGAGCCAGATTCGTTTGGGGGCGGGGGACACCACCCCACAGACAAGACCGCCAGTCGTGCTAGTGCCAAGCCATGGCAAGAACGCCGCAACGCTACCGGACATGCCAGACATCCCTATGGCATAGGATCCGGACATGCATATAGCACAGGATCCGAACGACAATGACGACGGTACATTTTCCAACGTCGATAAGTACTTTGCCGAACATGGGTACGGTGACGAGTTCTGCGGGCCTCCTTCTCAAGAACCCAACCCTGAAAAAGACGACTGCGATCTAGCTGGTACGGCGGAGAAACCCAATTGCAACAGGCGTCGTCTGGCGTTCAGTTCTCAGGAGACGCCTCCAGCTGCCGCCTTCACCGAGCCTCAGATAGCTGAGGTGCGAAATATTATCAGCCCCAACACGCTCAAGAAGGCGGTCTGTGAGCAGAACTCGGTCCCATTACAACAGATCAGGAAGAAGGGACGAAAATGAAAGACTAACAAGGGCGCCAGTGCGAGCGAGCCGGCACCGAGTACGATCCGTGCTCAGGACGGGCCACCTTCACCTAAGGATATCTTGAGGAGGGTGCATGTGGCGGGTAGGGCGACGCTACTGACAAATATGCTCAATGCTGCAACCGGTGCTATGCGGAGTCTGCATGACAGGGTTCTTTCTTTGGAGAAGCGGCGTCTCAGCGAGAATGATGTGGCATACCCGGTTTTCGTGGCCAAGGTGCCAGAGGGCAAGGGCTTTGTGGATAGCGCCGTCGGGGGTACGATTGTCCTGCGGTTTGATGACATCTTTTCTATGTTTAACCTTCATCCGCTGCACTACACCTTCGTTCGGTTGTTTTCGCTGAGTATGGAGATGCAGATCATTAGAGACAAGACCCCGGACATTGTGATAGTCGACCCCTTCTACATGTGTGCCAAGATCTTGGGCAGCGCTGGGGACCAGCAAGTCGCGAGTTCACACCTCAAAGGCGTCATTCTGGCAAACCCAGATAAGGATAACTTCCTCGTGCCTTACTTTCCCGAGTAAGTCATCCCCTAATCGCCCCGTAACATATGATTTCTTAGATTTCGATCGTTCTTTTTTTTCTAACATTCCGTGTTCTGTGCAGTGACACACATTGCACACTCATCCTCTTAAGCCCGAAATATTCCATGGCCACGTATTTCGACCAGGACCGTGACTCCAAGATAGACTACACAAATATCAAGAAAGTTCTTGATGATGCTCTCCCCGGCTACGCCGCATCTGGAGGCACCTTTAAGAGGCCAGCTCGTAGGTACGGCAGGCACGTGTTCACCCACAATACGACGTTCCCCTGCGTCAAGCAGCCGCCTGGCGGTCAGAAGGATGCCTACTACGCCCTCCATCACATGCGGGCGATCGTACGGGACCATAATCACCTTCTGCTACCAAATAATCTCAAAGATTGGGCCGCAAGCTTGGCGGCAATCCAGGACGCGGACATCCGACAAGAATTCTTTCGCATCCAGTCGGAGTTTGCAGAAATCATCCATCAAGATGTCCTTCGTACCTCGGGGCAGTTCTACCTCAAATATCAACCGTCCAACAGTGAGATAGACACAACGCTACAAATGCAGGCTGACAACGCCCGCGACTTCATGACCATCACGACAGACGGCGGCTTCATCCACGCTCCGGTCCCATGAGTCGAGTCGAAAGTAGTGATGCTATGTGTAGTTCTGAAACATCGATTAGCTCATGTTGTAATTAAACTTTAATGAACTTGTATGTCTCTTTGGTTTGGACAGTCGTTCAACTTAGATGTAATCGATGCTATTTATTAGTAGGACCATGAATCGTGCTATTAATGTCTTGCTTTTCTCTTCCGATCCTTTTGTTGCATACTTATATATTGCTTATGTATTGTCTGTTGTTTGGCTAGTGCATAGAGATGCCGTCGTATGTCGTGTACAAGGGTAAGGTTCCCGGAGTCTACGACGACTGGGAGGAGTGTCGGAGACAGGTTCACCGTTTCAGCGGTAACAGTTACAAAGGGTACACCACTAGGGCGGAGGCGGAATCTAGATACGCGCGCTATCTAGCGGGAGAGTGGAGGAACCGGATGAAGACCAGTTTCATTGCGATGATGCTCATCGTGATGACTGCAGCTCTCTTCTATGTGATGGTAGTTAGATGACGATATCGACTTGTAATGTGAAGACAAACTCGCTACTCGCGGTCTCGAGACTTGTAATGTTCTATCTTTGTTCGGTCTTTTGAATTCGGAGACTAATATGATGAATTGTATTTGGAGACTAATCTTCTATTGTATTCGATGAACCTGCTGTTGCTGTGTGGTGCTATCTATATTCTGTCCAATAATATATTTTGTAATCTGTGCAAATATCAGAAAAGAAAAAAAATCCCTAATATACATACTAATGGCGCATCACCCCAACGTGCGCCATTAGTATGCCAAAGGATACTAATGGTGCATCACCCCGTAGTGCGCCATTAGTATGGCAAAGCACATGTGTAAATATCGCCCCCTGGGAGGCACACTAATGGCGCATGTTGGTCTATACTAATGGCGCACGGCGTGATGCGCCATTAGTATACCAGATACTAATGGCGCACCAGTGGTGCGCCATTAGTATTTAATACTAGTGGCGTGGTACTAGTGGTGCACCAGTAGTGCGCCATTAGTAGGCAAAACTGGTGCGCCACTAGTAGGCCTTTTCCTAGTAGTGCCTCGCGAGCTTTCTTCTTTCTCTCTGCCTTCCGTCTGCTTTCTCACGAGGCGCCCTCGTTCGAGCCAACAATTTGGTGCATCTCTCTTAATCCATGCCCCTCGCGTACCGTGATACGAAGCGCTATGTCAAGGCTTGGGCGAACGATAAGTTTCCTAGCGAGACACCTAACAAATTTTTTGCAGTTCCTGAGCGACCTCTCAGCCAAGACGGGCATGAGGAAACAAGTGCCTCGCGAATGGGAGGTTGCCCCAGACACGCCAAGCTAAGTTATCTGTGCACAGAATAACGACACAACGCGAGAGCAACAAACATAGCATAATGGTTAAGGAGTCATGGTTCGATACACGCCCCTCAGGGCCCATGCTGGTTTCGTTTTGATGCAGGAAGGAAAAGAGAAACAAAACAAAAACTGCACTCGCCCCTACAGCAGTCCGCGGGGGCAGGCCCTTGGTGACGTCCCGGGCATAGTCGGACCCCTCCTCGCGCTTCATGGATGCGCAGCGATGGAACGACCCGCTACCACCTTCGAGGCGGGCGCGGCGACACGGGGGCTGGTCGTAGCCGCCACTGCTGGAGCTGTCGCCAAGGGAGGAGCCACCGTAGCCGGACGAGGCGCGGCCGGCGGGTTCACCCTCCTCCTCACCACGACCATCTCCAAGGCCGAGCACCTCATCGCCGTCGTTCACCTCGGGGCAGCATCCGGCGCGGCGACCGTCTTCCCCGAACACCCTCACGTAGAGGGTCGCGTCGCCGTCAAACTTGAAGTGGAGGGTGCACCGCCTGCCGAGGCCGCGCGTGCGGGCGAACGTCTGCCAACCGCGGGCCAGAGCTATGTTCCCCGCGACAGAGACCTCGACCGTGACCCAAGAAGCCTGGCTGCAGCAACCGTCTGCCTGTAGCCAGAGCCTGCCCGGACCGGGGGCCGGCAGCTCGTCGGCAAAGAAGCGAGGAAGCTGGAGCCAGCTGCCGGCCGGATCCTCCGACCAGACAACGAACTCCGGCAGCACCTCTGACGCGTGGAACCGCGGCCGGGGAGGCCACACAACCACGGCGCGTCTCCTTTCGTCGACGGGGCTGCCGCGACCAGAGTGACTCCTGCCACGCACAGCGGCGCCACCCCGGGAGCCGAGGGCCACGGCGGGAGCCGCGGCGTGCTTGCAGGGATGGCACGTCCATGCTTGGGAGCCGGGGAGCTGGGGCCCTCCCGAGGGGCCTTGCCCTTCTCCGCGGCGGAGAACTTCTTCGACGGCGCCATTGCTGTTAAGGAGAGGAGCAAGGAGGAGGAAGTAGGCGAACCGCGGAGAGATGGGCGACGGGGGCTCTGCCCCCCTCCCCATTTATAGCGGAAGAAGGCCAACCGGCGCCTCCCACGATCACAGGTAATGATGGTTTTCCTTGCATTTCGCAGGGACTTGTCAAGTCGAGCAGTTGCCGAGGCAGCATGGGGAAGCGGAGACGCCCATGTCCAATCAACCGCCATGCGTCGACCAAGGCCGCAGGCTTTTGGGGCCCGTGGCGCTCCGCGCTTGACCTTTGGCTGCGCCACGAAGCCAAGCCCGAGCGCACCTTGGGCCCAGGGGCTACTGTCGATTCTGGGAACGGGGGTCCCCAAACTTGCCTGCCTGCGGCCCACGGCGTGGCTGTGCTGCAGGCCTGTACGGCCCATCTTCATCAACGAGACATTCTAGACCCTCGCGAGGGGCCAAGCTTCACAAGGCAGACGACGCAAGACCTCCTCTAGAGCGTCCTCACCAATCTGCGTCGCGAGGAGCGGAGAAATCAAGGTGGGGCAAACCTCGCGAGGCTCTCGTGACATAAGCCATACGATCAAGATCAGGCGGGCGCCAGACGGGCGCCAGCATGCGCAGTGTCCTTGTTTCCTCTTTTGTGCTAAGGAGGCAAGCGCAGGCGCGGAGTACCGAGGCATCAAGCAAAGTTTTCCATATCAGTGCAACGAGACCAAGACCAGCCGGACGGCAGGACGGAGGTCATCGTGGAGCCCGAGACGGCGTCATCACCAGAGCCTTTTACAGGCGAAGATCGCTTTTGTCAGGATAAGTTGTACTAGCTGTCCCCTTTCAAATTGGCCGCCGTTGTTGGCTCCCTTCCCGCTCAATATTTGGGGAGAGGAACAGGGCCTATATAAGTAGAACTAACCACCATAGTGGAGGCAACTCAACTTAGACTGGATCTACACACCCACAAGTCCGCAGAGCACAAGAACACCTCAACCTCAGGAAGCTGTTCTTCCCCTTGTACTGTTCATCATCAGCGCAAGAGGCAATCCACCACCACCACACTGGAGTAGGGTATTACACCACAACGGTGGCCCGAACCAGTATAAATCTTGTGTCTTTGTGTTGCGAGTTCGTCGAGTTCGTCCGCGAGATCTTAGCGAGCTAGGGCGTAGATCGGTAAGGATTAAATCTCCGCGCGCACCCCAGTGTTCGAACCTTGAGGGTTTTGCCGGAACCCGTGATCCGATAGTCTGGGGGGGCAATGTGTGCGAGAGAAGCCTAAAGATAATGTGCGTGCGGGAGACACGTAGGCACATATATGTGCGTATAGAGGGCTAGTAGAGACCGTGCGTGTGTATATATGCATGTGAGAGAAATACTGTTTTCCAACTGAGATTAGTGAAAAGAGTGGTACATAGTAGTCAGAAAGAGAGAGAGAGAGAGAGAGAGAGAGAGAGAGAGAGAGATACAGAGAGAGCATGTGCGTGAGACTCCCCGACACCCCGAGAGAGATTGTGAGCATGTGTGAAAGAGAAATGCCGATGCATATAAAGTGTGTGCACTTATGCGGTAGATAGAGAGATATATAGCGCGTTTGTGAGAACGGGCCGAGGCATAGTGCATCTACGTGTAAAAGGCGGTTCTACGCATTAAATTAAAATATAAATGGCATTATTATTTTTGGATGAGATCATGAATTTTGCAAATTGCGTATGGACGAAAATCGGTCTATCAGACACCCATACTCTATTGAATTCTAGCATGTGCATGTGTTTATTTCATATTATCGATCCATAGAGTGAGAGCGGTTTGAAATACAGGCAATGGATGCTTTTGCAATTCATTTTTAAACATTAATTAGTGCACTCCATGTTGTTAGTGTGAAGCACTTTATACATTTGTCACTTGCATGGATACATTCCAAATTGCTAGCTACGAAATAAATACATGTCGAATTCAACATAAAGGGGGTTTCGATGATTCGAATTCATAGGAAGTGCATTCATCTATTTGAATCCGAGATAATGGCATTTGTAAATCAGATGTAGAAGGGGGCATCAATCTTTGTTGTGCGTTTGAACATGCTATATATATTCATACACATGTCTAACTTTTTTTTGCAACCATGGAGATTATATCTGGAACCATGCATGAACTGAGGTAAGTTGCATATTTTTTAATATATACTCATGTACAATGTATATTCAAATGTACCACCTCCATTCCAAAATAATCGTAGCTTTAGGATTTTCAAGAGTAAAGATTTGTGAAGTTTGACAAATCCTGAATGTTCAATTCAAGAGAACCGAAAACGTTAATGCTTCTGCTCCCAAATATTGAACGAAGCACCAAATAGGCCTCTGGTCACCCGAAATCGCGCTAGACTAATGTTTGGTGGTAGGAAATTATTGTCCTGACTCTCGCCCGTGTAGCCTATCGGCCCGATGTCCAAAAGTCTAAACCGGGGTAGGTTTGTAACTTCACCAAGACGCCAGTCTCAACCGCCTCCGAGAAGCACTCATACGCCGTGGGCGCCTAAACACCCATGCGCTCGGCCGAAGTCTATCCCGCCCACATTTGGAACACCTGAGATTACTGTCCTACCCCCAACCCGCAATATGTCCGAAATTTTAGATGGGGGCAAAGTTTGTAACTTTCCCCAAATTTCAAACAAGCGCGTCCCAAACCGAAACATTGTTCCCCCTTAGTTCCCCGCCTCCCTCTGTTTCCCCATTCATACTCTGTGGGCGCCAAAATGCCCTCTCCACCAGCCGTGAAACCCCAGCCTCCTCCGTCCTCCACCCCATAGAGCCCAATCCACCGCCGCCCAACTCCATCACGCCGGAGCCGGTACCCCGACGTCGTCGTCCAACGCAACCGCAACCGCAACGCCCTCAAGGACTTAGCAGCTGAATCTGAGGTAGAGTTGCCTCCACGACGCCGACGTGCGCCGTACCAGAACCACTCCAACCACGCCATCCTACGCCTCACTGCTGCCACTCCACCGTCGCAATCGTCCACCGCACCGGAGTTGTTCTCGCTACGCCGTCGTTCGCTGTCTCGGATCTGCTTCCCCGCCGCCGACAGACGGCCACCGCACCACACTCAACAACTTGGCCATGGGTTCTTCCAAGCCTGCACCGTCCTCCACAACTTCTCGTTTCCGGCGAACCACAAGAAGATCGTTGGAAAAACAGAAGGACTACACACCACTGCCAGCAGAAAGAGGTACTCCTCTTCCCTTATTCGTGCAAACCTTACGTCTCTGCTCACACCGTCTTCATCCCACGAAAGAAACTAGTTGAGCGCTTCTTACTGCATCTTCTTCATGATACTAAATGCACAAGGTTTCCTCCCTTTACTATTTCACCTTTGCTAGAGGTCAGTAGCCCGCCTGGATTTCAATTCAGGGTCAGTCGAACCGCAATTAAAAGAGGCAGCACCCGCTTAGGCGCGCTGAACACCTAGTCCGCCTGTTCACTGGGGAAGTGGTGCATCGGTGTCTATCATAGGGGTGTGGGGCACAGGAGCTGCTTGCGCCCGATCTGGAGGTCGGCGGGGCTTGAATGGATTGCCGGGGGGCGGTGCCAAGCATGGCGGTGCGGTGAGGTCGAGGGGAGGGCGTAGGCAGGGGACAGGGCCGGTGGTCGCTGCCGTTTCGAGGAAGATCGTCAACACTGACTGGCTGGAGGTAGATGAAGGCGATCTGCCCGTTCTTTGTACATCGGACGGTGCAGAAAAAATGGACTGACCTATTTGTTTTCAGTCAAATGTTATTTTCATAGAATCCTGTAGTAATTTAGTGTGCCATGCATGTTGTAGAGCTATCATATGTCTCCCATCATTTATTTCTCATCGACCTGCTATCTGCTACCTTTACACTTTACTAATTGTGCACACACTTCACCCATACTCACACTATTGTTTTTTTATGCATGGGTATTTCAGACTCTGACGCAGTGTTGATGAATGCTGAAAAGAAAAGACAGAAGTCGCTCCAGTGTAATTCGAAGATAAGCACTAAGCATTTCAGCGCTCTAAAGGATGCAGTGTCAGCAGTTGGAGACAGTAAACGTAGCTCTCCAATTGATGATCTCAATTGCCACACACAACCATCCCAGGTGCTTGCTTTAACTTCGCGCTGTCAAATGTGGTTGCATGTTGCATATGGTGTCTAGCTTGTATTGCTTCCAATTTGGTTAAATTGCATCTGCTTACTTTACACATTATACCTTTGATAATGACATGCCTTCCTGTTTTTGATGCATACTACATATGTCTATTAACCATGTTCGTACATCAAACTAATGCTCTTTTGTATCCCTCGTCAATCACTTATGATGAGATAGTCACCCGGGTGGGTTACTGTGAGACGCCATACTCGTTTAAAGAGTGTAGTGTCATCCTCCCCACATGATTCTCAAGAAACGGCAAGGTTAAATGAAGATAGTTGTCGGGGATATACCCCGCGATATGACCCGGTCGTAGTCATAACCCGGCTGGGACTTGGTAAACCGGCAGACAGTTAAGACAAATGGCTAAGGCAGATGGTAAACCGGAAGGTGGTAAACTGGCAGGTGTTAAGTCAGATGATAACCCGGCAGACCATCATAAACCGGCAGACACTCATAACCCGGCAGACCATCATAAACCGGCAGACCATCATAAACCGGCAGACAGTGATAACTGGTTGACAGTCATAACCCGACAGACAGTGATAACTGGTTGATAGTCATAACTCGGCAGATAGAGTCGACTGGAGTTATGAAGCCCAAGACGTTATGAAGCCCAAGACGTTAAGAAGCCCATGAAGAGAAGTCAGAATAGTTTAAGTGTTAATCCGAGTTGGACTCTAAATGTAACCCGCCCCTCCAACATATATAAGGAGGGGTAGGGCACCCCAAGATGGGGAGAGAAATAATCTTAGGGCTAGACATAACTGGGAGAGCCGGTTTACGGCGACTCCTTCATGATGATAATGAGACCTAGCCTCAACAGCATGTAGGGTTGTTACCGGATGATGTTTCCCGGGGCCCGAAGCTGTCTAAACCCTTGTCTTGTGTTGCGTCTCTCGATTCCGCTCAACCCCTCTCAAGCTACCACATAGATGCGTTGGCCTCACGACTAAGTCCTCACACCAGGACATCTGCCGTGACAATTCCACGACAATAGTCAACGTAGCTCTCTAGTTGATGACCGCCATTCCCCCACACCACCATCACAGGTGCTTGCTCTAACTTCGCAGTGTGATATGTGGTTGCATGTTGCATACGGTGTCTAGCTTGTAATGCTTCTAATTAGGGTAAATTGCATCTGCTTAGTTTACACATTATACCTGTGAATATGGCATGCCTTCCTATTTTTGGTACACACTACATCTATGTGTTAACCTTGTTCTTACATGAAACTACCTCTCTTCTGTATCCTGCATCAATCACTTACGATGAGTCACCTTTATTCGTTGCATATTGCATATTATTTCTAGCCTGTTGCCATGTATTGCTTCTAATTTGGTCAAATACATTTGTTAGGGCACCCTTTTAATTTGGCAGAGTGATATTGGTTTCATCTTTCGTATGGTTTCTAGCTTGCATTGATTCTAACAAGTTCAAGCACCTTGTGCTTAGTTTACACTTTATACATCATACATGTCAATATGTCACGCCGTCCTATTTTTCTTACATATTCCATCCTCCTATCATGCGGCTGCCTTACATGAAAGTAGTGTTCGTCAGTATCATGCATCAATGAGTTCTGAAGAGCAAATTTTATTCTTTTTTCTTGTGGATTTGACTTGACAAGGCAAAATCAAGAAAGAGGAAGGAAAAGAGTAAGAAAGGCGATGATGGTGGTCCTCTGCAGCAACGTAAACGGAGCATCTGTACCGATTCTCCTTGTACTGATAGTGCATTACAAGATCCAAGTCTCCGCTCCCCTACTCCACCATCCAAGGTGCTTGCTCTAACTTGGCAGTGTGATATCTGGTTGCATGTTGCATATGGTGTCTAGCTTGTATTGCTCCTAATTAGTGTAAACTGCATCTGCTTAGCTTACACATGATACGTGTGAATATGACACGCTTTCCTGTTTTTGGTACATACTATATCTGTCTATCACACCATGTTCTTACATGAAACTACTCTTCTTGTGTATCCTGCATCAGTCACTTATGACGGAACACCTTTAAGTTGGCAGTGTGATATTGGTTTGCGTCTTGAATATGATTTCTAGCATGTATTGCTTCTAGTTTGATGAACGCCACCTATGACGAGACAGTTTTAACTTGGTAGAGTGATATTGATTGCACCTTTCATATGGTGTCTAGTTTGTAGTGCTTCTAATTTGTTGCAGTGCCTTCTTTTTAGTTACCACATCATAGGTGTGAATATGTCAAGCCGTCCATTTTTTCATACGTATTCCATCCTCGTATCATGACTTTGCCTTTCATCAGAGTAGTGTTCGTCAATATCATGCATGAATGAGTTCTGACGAGCGAATTATATTCCTTTTTCTTGTCGGTTTGACCTCACAATGCAAAATCAATAAAGCTGAAGGAAATTGGCAAGGCATTGGATGATGGTGGTCCTTCCGAGCAACTGAAACGGAGGTTCTCTACAGATTCTACTCCGCCATCCTCCCAACAAGATTCGCAAGACAACGCAAGGCTAGACAGTCAACGTAGCTGTGTAGATGATGAGCACATCTCCCCTACCCCACCATCATAGGTGCTTGCTCTAACTTGGCACTATTATATGTGGTTGCATGTTGCGTATGATGTCTAGCTTGTATTGCTTCTAACTTTGTTGAATTGCATCTACTTACTTTACACATAATGCCTGTGAATATGACATGTGTTCCTATTTATAGAACATACGTGTACATGATGAGCACATCTCCCCTACTCCAGCATCACAGGTGCTTGCTCTAACTTGGCACTATTATATGTGGTTGCTTGTTGCGTATGATGTCTAGCTTGTATTGCTTCTAACTTTGTTGAATTGCATCTGCTTACTTTACACATAATGCCTGTGAATATGACACGTGTTCCTGTTTCTAGAACATACGTGTACATGATGAGCACATCTCCCCTACTCCACCATCACAGGTGCTTGCTCTAACTTGGAACTGTTATATGTGGTTGCGTTTTCCGTATGATGTCTAGTTTGTATTGCTTTTGATTATGTTGAATTGCATCTGCGTAGCTTACAACTTATACCTGCAATGATCACTTACCCATAAGACACATTTAACTTGGGACGGTGATGTAGGTTGCATCTTGCATTGTCTTCTAGCTTGTACTGCTTCTAATTTCTTGAAATGGCACTTACGACGAGACAGTTTTTACCTGATAGAGTGATATTGGTTGCATGTTCATATGGTGCCTAGCTTTCATTTCTTCTAATTTTGTTGAAATGCCTTCCGCTTATTGTTTTTTCACATATTCCATCCTCCTATCGTACGTATGAATATGAACGCTATCTTTTTTGTATATATTCCATCCTCCTATCCCGCGCTTGCCTTACATCAAAGTAGTGTTCGTCTGTATCATGCATCAACCAGTTATGCAGAGCTAATTTTATTCATCTTCTTGTGGTTTTGACTTCATAAGGCAATATCAGAAAATAGGAAGGAAAAGAGTAAGTTAGGGGATGTTGGTGGTCCTCCGCACCGACGCAAACAGAGACTCTAGATTTGCCACTGCTACTGCTAATGAAGTTGAAGTCCCAAGTCTACATGATGAGTTCATCCCCCGTACTCCACCATCGCAGGTGCTTGCTCTAAGTTGACAGTGTGATAATTGGTTTCATGTTACATATGTTGTCTAGCCTGTATTTCTTCTATTTTGATTAAATTGCACCTGCTGAGTTCATACGTTATACATGTGCATATGACATGGCGTTCTGTGTCTAGAATACACTTCATCTATCTATCATACCATGTTCTTACATCAAAGTACTGCTGTTGTGTATCCCGCATCAGTCACTCATGATTGGACACTTTTAACATGGCAGTTTGATAGTGGTTGCATCTTGCATTGATTTCTACGTTGTACTGCTTCTAATTTTTCGAATTGTCCCTTATGACAAGACACTTTTAACTTGGCAGAGTAATATTGGTTGCATCTTTCATATAGTGTCTAGCTTGCATTACTTCTATTTTCTGGAAAATCCTTCTGCTTAGTTTACACATCGTAGCTGTGAATATGTCATGTTGTCCTGTTTTTCTTACATATTCCATCCTCATACGGTTGTCTTACATCAAATTATTGCTTGTCTGTATCATGCATCAATGAGTTCTGAAGAGCGATTTTATTCTTTTGTGTTGTGGGTACGACTTGACATGGCAAAGTCAAAAAAGAGAAAGAAAAATAATATAGTAGGGAGTGGTGTTACTCGTCGGGTGAAACGGAAAAGGATCTATCGTCCAGATTCTGCTGGTACTTATAGTGCAGTAGAAGGTCCAAGTCCACCGGCTAAATCTACAAACATAGTATCACCTGCTCCACCAGCTGCAGCATCCGCTTCAACTGTACCAGCATCTCAACGAGTTACTCGTTCGTTTGCTCCGGAACTGGCCAGTTCCCAAGCTGCCTTCACACCTAACACTACTTCCAAAGCACTACTGACACAACAGGACTTGGCAAGATCAGATGAACCTCATGAGTATCAACACCAAGATGGTACCTGACCGAGTCAAGTTGCAGTTGCATGCTCCTTTATATGTACTCTCACAGTTTGATGTACACTAACACTTTCCATATTCTTTGTTGAACTAGCACCATGACGCAAGCGGAAATAGACATCAAGGATAATGCTTGACAGATTAACAAAATCTAAAGGAGGAAGAATGGAGATCCATTTTGAGGCAGGATTAAAAAGGCCACGTGATGCTACAGAGTCAGCCAAGTTAGTATCAGAGGCAGCCGTTGTCGTTAGGTGTCATGCACGTATCCTCCCAACGTGGATCCAGTACAGGAATGAGAAAGACAATACCCAGTTTAACACCTTCCTTGACCATTTATCCGTAAGTAATGTTATTCATCGCAATTAGTAATATTGTATTGCTCTGTCCCATACTTTCTAGCTTCCTCCTAATAAGACTCACATTCTTTTGTCAACAGATGAGGTTCAAGTTCGATCCGAAAGATGATGCAACTAACAAGCATGCACTCATGTTTTTCAGTCTTCTCTGCGGCCGTATCGGTACCACCTTAGAAAATCTCACTTTGAACGCAAGGCTAACAATGAAATCGCCCAAACATCTTCAGTGGAATATATTACAGATGAAGACTGGACAGCCCTCGTTAAACACTGGTCTGATCCAAAGTATCAGGTAGGCTATATGTATTTGATCAGACCACATATTGAACTTGTATTTATGTATGTGCCTTACAAGTGTATCTTCTTCTAGGCTAACTGTTTGAAGAACAAGACCAACCGTTCTAAAGTGAAATTCCAACAGACAACAGGATCTCGTAGCTATATTGCACACTGCGAGGCTCTTGTAAATAGCTGGTACTTCCTTCTTTTTTCGGTGCCATATTATCGTATCTATATTGACTTGTTCCAAATACAGAGGAAAGCCTGTGTGGACCAAAAAGAACCTGAACCGAATGCAGTGCAAATCTTCAAGGATTGCCACACCAGCAAGATGAAGGGCATGAGCACACCAGTTCAAGACGCTGTTGTAAGTCCTTACTCCTCCTGCCTTTGAACTGATTGGTACTGTGATGTGTTCATTTAACTACTTGGTTTGCAGCCAATGTCAGTTACTCTGTTCACTTTTATACACAGTTGTCTTAACGTATCATTTCACCTTACATGGTTTAAAAGAGATGAAGGATATTCTTTTGGTCTTGATCTGTATTCTAGTTGTTATGTTCACGTGCGCACACAATGATAAAATAGCCTGTTTGTTTTATATCTGTTTTCCCATGATATGAATGATGTCATACTATGTTCATCCTACTTTAAACCATGTCTCTTTATCCTTAGATGTCAACAAATGTGAGGAAATAGACAATACAGTAGGCATGCTACATGGACATATGTTCCGAAAGTGATTTTATTATGTAGTTGGCACTACAATACATGCTAATGTATTACAGTAGTTCACCAAAATAAGTTATGTATAAACATGTAACCTACTTTGTTTGTTTTTGTCTCATTAGTAACTTATCTGGTACACTAATCTACAAGTTCAAACTTTCAGGAAGCTATGGAAAAAAGGATTGAACAGCCACAACCACCTGAAGGTGACGAGGCTACCACAGGCACAATGTCACCTCTTGCTGCAGTGCGTCAGTATCTCTCCACTAACAGTGCAAAAAGCACCTTCCTGCGTAATTCTGGGTTGGTTGTCAAGGTAACCTCGTCCAAATCGCCTACTAAACAAAATCTTCATGCTAGACAGAGTGATATATCTGTGCTCCAGACACAAGTCCAATCCCTAATGGACGTCATTTTGGAAACAAGAATAGTTGTTGGCAAATGTCATCAAGATATGAATGGTTTTGAAACCAGACTATCAGACATTCGCTTCGTTGTTCAAGAGTAATGGCGGAAAAAAGGTGAAGATCGTGCTGCTCCATCAGATTCTACAGCCTGAAACATTAGCACTCAGGTCAAATGATCTGTGCTTCTATACATCTGATGGTGCTTTTATCTGCAAGGACTATAAACTTTATGCCAACAGGCATTTTGTTGTGATACAACATTTATGATGCTGCCAAAGGCTGCAATAATTACGACGCTATTTTTGTATAGTGTAGGTTTATCTTAGTAATGTATTCGGCCGAAAGCTTCGTAGGAGCCCAACATGCCAACATTCGTCGGGCCCATTCCAATTGGGCTAAAAACAATTATGGGCCGAAATTTGCATGTAGCCCACTAAAAATATCTGGGCCTAAATCAGCATAAGATTTCATATTTTCTGGTAGGCCTGTGCCCATAGTGGGCCTTTAACAGGCCTAAACATAATTTGGGCCCTCAGTAACAATAGGCCGTTTACAGGTGTAAATATCTCAAGCCCATAAAAATATGGGCCTTTAAAAGGCCGAAAGTGAGATTGGGCCCATTTACGATGCGGATCTTTCACAGGCCGAAATTCGGATGGGCCATAAATGCGCCGACCTAATACACGGGCCTTTAACAGGCCGGAAGTTCGGTCGGGCTAGATTATCGACATTTTTATATGGGCCGTTAATGGGCCCGATGTGACGTTGGGCCACATATGGCCCATGCATTCCGTCCGATGTTAACATGCCGAAAATCACAACAGGCCGAAAGTGGCCCAAATCTATAGTGGGCCTCTAACAGGCCGAATGTGAGACATGGCCGAATATGACCCAAATCCTTCACGGTCGTTTATGGGCCGAAAGTTTCAATGGCCTGTAAATGGGCCCAAATGAAGCAGGACCTTTAACTGGCCGGAAATACACCGGGCCGTAATTCCGCCCATATACTTAGCGGACTGTTAACGGGCCAGAAGTGACCATGGGCTGCGATGATGACAAGTTTAGGACAGGCCGTTGACGGGCCGATTTGACACTAGCCGTACGGGCCTTAACTGAGAATGTTGGGCCTTTAGTTGGGCCGGCCCATTATGGTCCGCAAAATCTCGCGGGCCTTTAGCTGGGCCAGCCCATTATGGCACACAAAATCTCGTGGGCCTTTAGCTGGGCTGGCCCATTATGATACGCAAAATCTCGTGGGCCTTTTGCTGGGATGGCCCATTATGGACCGCAAAATCTTGTGGGCCTTTAGTTGGGCTGGCCCATTTAAACTTTATGGGCCACTTTTGGGCCAGTCCACGTGTTAACATATCATAGGCGCATCTCGCCCATTGGATGAGTGACACCTGTGCCAACGCGGAGCTGACACGAGTTTCCGTCAGCCAATCAGAATTTTACACGTGGAAAATCCCCATTGGTCGGGGCTGTTAACGGGTTATCGGATCCAAAACCGGACCCGATAGCTTAACGATGTTCCGTTACGGTGGATGACACGTGTCAGTCACCCTTGACGAAAGCACTTTTGTGACGCGTTATCGTCATGGAAGTGGACACTTCCGTGATGATAATTTTGGTAATGTCATGGAACACTTCTACGACAGCACAGGTATGACTATCTTCATTCTGTCATAAATTTGTCATGGATGTACATGCATGACAAAAAACGCGACCTACTGTGACAAACACGTATCATCACGGAAGTGTATTTTTTTGTAGTGCTACCATCCATATTGCACATGTATCACCATCTCTTCGCCGAACTAGTGCACCTATACAATTTACCATTATATTGGGTGTGTTGGGGACACAAGAGACTCTTTGTTATTCGGTTGCAGGGTTGTTTGAGAGAGACCACCTTCATTCTACGCCTCCCACAGATTGATAAACCTTAGGTCATCCACTTGAGGGAAATTTGCTGTTGTCCTACAAAACTCTGCACTTGGAGGCCCAACAATCTCTACAAGGATAAAGTTGCATAGTAGACATCATGTTGTCATATGGACACCAATACAAAGTGGCATTGTATTTTTTTTGTCAAATTTGAGACCAGATTTTATGTAATCTTTATCTAATTACAAACGGGAGATTATTAATAATTGGGAACCAATATCACAAACAGATTATTTATTCGAACCATGAGCGTTAGACCAACAATGGATACGTGCCATCCTTCGGTTAAGCAATAAAGCGGCAGCATTAATCATCCAAATAGAAAAATAATATACGTGATGCCACACGACCCTTGTGCCATGCGAGCAGGCATGAGTTGATGGGACGCATGCGAGCAAACCATCGCGCAGGCAGACCGGGAGGCGAGCATGCAGGTGTGTGAATTGACGGAGACGTGCTCGCTGCGCAGTGTCATCGGGAGGCGTGCAAGTAGCTGTGTGAAACGACGGTAGGCATGCTAGTAGTCCGGTGCGCAGGCTCGCCGGGAGACGAGGTAGCGGTTGGACCGCCGCCCGCCTCTCTTCCACTACTCCATATTAATGGTGCGCCCGAGCGGCTGCACCCCCCATCCTCGTCACACACACAATCCTCTCTCTCCGCTTGCATCCTCGACGCCGCTCTCAGTCCTCAAAGCCGTCAGTGTATGAGGATGCCGCCAAAGCGCCCCATCGGAGGGAGGGGCGACGCCGGGGCTACTGAAGCACCGGAGCACGGCGTGGAGATGGAGACAGAGGTTGTCGTCACCGCCGGTGAGTTATCGCTGCATCCTGACGTCGTCGACGGCTTCGAGCTTCCACAGCCGGAGGCGGAGTTCCACACCGACTCTGGTGATGACTCGGGCAGCGACCCCGACGACCACTTCGGCGACGACTCCGACAATGACGGGCAACTGGTTAGTCACCTATACCCATTTATGTGTCAAATATATCCTAGGGTTTCTCTGATTACTCCTGCCTCCCCCTTTTGGAATAGAAATCCTATGGTTATGTTCTCCCAATCCATGAAATATGAGTAAGTTTCGTTAGATCCGTTTAGTGTATTGATTGTTTGAATGGTACAAGTGATAAGTGATTAGTTGTTTCATCTGTGCAAATGATTTCTGCTACTAATCCGACTAGGGTTAGTGTTCATGCTAATAATTCGTAGCCAGGACTTGACAATTGATTTTGAATGACCTACATATGTGTGTGCCATTATTTTCTTCAAGATTGGCCTGCATAGACGACTCTGCTTAAAAATCAAACCATAATCTCTGGATATGTATAAATAAATAGCCATAAATTCCTAATCCTACTTCATGCCATGTAAACATTGATTTGATGCCAAATTTGTTTTACTATTTGTATAGGTGTTGTCTGACGATGTGGACAGCGAGGATGAAGATGGCCAGAGGAGGTACAAGAGGCAAATCCTGAGGGAGCTTTATGCGGGAAAGCATAACAGGCGTATTAGGACCTGGAACGGCGGCTATCGATGCCCATTTTCCAACCACAAGCTTCATGACGCGTATCTAAGTGTTCTGGCGCATGCAAGAGGACGGGTCGTTGGCTCCTTCAAGCAGAAGTATTCTTGCAGGGTGGTGCACAACACATACGCCGAGTACCTGGAGAAGCTTCAGGATCGTGCCGGCCTGTGAGATGAGATGTGGGATCGAACTATGTACGCTTGAGTATGCTTAATGACGGTTGAACTATGTACTTATGGTTGAACTAAGCTTGTGTACACTTATTATCTATGTCTGAGTATGTTTAATCTATGTTTACTTATGTCTAAATGTGGGATATGGATGCAATTAGTTCGGTTGATGGAATCTACCTCCGTCCTGGTTTATTGGTCCCCTTTGTAATTTGTGTTAAATTTTGACCAAAGATTTAACTGAAAAAATGTTAGTGCAGGTCAGGAAAAATTATATTGTTGGATGCGTATTTGAACATAGTGTTCGATGATATAATTTTTTGTGACATGCATAAAAATTTCTTAGTTAAATATTTGGTCAAAATTTGGTACAAATTACAAAGGGGACCAATAAACTAGGACGGAGGTAGTACGTCAATCACACACGGTTCCCAAAATTGGAACCGTGTGCAATGACTTTCATTTCACCTGTTGCGTCAATCGCACACGGTTGGCTCTAGCAAATCGTTGCCTCTGAAATTCTTTGTGGGACAGAAAACCCTCACCACCCAATTCAAAAAAAGAAAAATGAAACCCTCACCATCCCCGCGTCACAAAAACCCTCACCCCGCCCGCCACCCCCTCCGGTCCCCATTCACACCTGCACAAGCTCCTCCGCGTCTATGCATGGCGCCGGCTATCGTGGCGGTAACCACTTAGCTCAACGCCTTCCGCCGCCGCCAGGCTGCCGGCAAAGCCCACCGCATTTCGTCACTTCCGCTTGCCGTCGCCTATCGCCATTGAATTTCTCGACGCTGCTCGCGGTCGACCCAGCTCCGCTCGGTTGGGGAATTTGCCGTACTGAGGGTTCTTTCTCATGGACAACAAGGTAACTAATTTAATGAGATATTGTCTCATCTCTTATCCCAGTTCATCTGCCTCCTTTAATCACCCGGCTAAAATCGCCGTGAATTCATTTTTATTCGAGCTGATTTGAGGGTTTTCTTCCGTTCATAGAGTGTATAGTGCGCGGAAACATCAGGACCTTGCGGCCTCCGCCAGACATTCCATCTCACCGTACCAGATGACTTGAGGATGCACGCGGTATGTTCAATCCCACCCTAAATCGGTTGGCATGGCCTACTTTCCTGAACATATTCTAAATATTGCTACATTTGGATAAAAGGTGCCACATGCACCATATACGTCAAAAGGGATTTTCCCCCTCCTCTTTCTATATTAGGCAAATTAATGATGTATTGTTCTTTCGATTACTCTCATATTTCCATGACATCATGTTTACCCTATCTGTTTAATTATAGATTTTTGTCCTTCGATTTCAAATGTTGTACAGTTCTTTCAATTTGGGCCCATATTTGCATGCTACCATATTTTCTTTAACAATCCTACCATTTTCTGCAACGCGTCCCTTGCTATGCAACATAATCTGTAGTGCACAATCTTTCCCTTTACATAAATCAAGACTGCAGGGATGTCATACTGAACACAAACGATGGATTTACAATCGTTCCTACTATAAGACTTGATGAACGTGCTGACTCCTATTTTGGCATAGGCCTTTGGAAAGAAATTTCTAAGTTTTATGTACTAAATGCTGGCACTATAATTGCACCACACATAAAAGGGCATGGTCATGAGATATATGCTAACTTCCCCGAAGATATCATCCATCTAGACTTTGTTCGAAGTAAGTTTTCTTTTCAAGTATCTGCATGTTGACTTACCCAGCAATATCAAATGAATTGTGTAGTATTTAACCAACCAATTGTTATTCCATTTTCTTACTATATTCCTACCTAATAACTTCTAGTTACCAATACACTTTTCTATTGCCCTGTCTTAACTAAATATTCCCTATACTCCCACTTCTATCAGAAAGCGCCGCTGACAAGGAGACTCCGGAGGTGGAGAACGGGGCTGCCAACAAGCGGAGGCGGGGCGAGCAAGAACCGCAAGCGACTCCAGCAGGCCTAGACTTCATCAGCAACCTCCCCGATGATATGTTGACAGTCATCATCTCCCTCCTCCCAATCAAATATGGGGCACGGACAACCGTCCTTTCCCGGCGGTGGCGCCCCCTATGGAACTCCACCCCTCTCGACCTCATCGACACCCACGAGCTCTTCCATGGCTATCGCAAAAGCTTGGATGCATTCTCCAAGATCCTCGGCAGTCACCTTGGCCCAACCAGAGGCCTTAGAATGGGCAAGTTCCGTTCCAACGTCAAGGATCGAGCCAAGCTCGATGACTGGTTCCGATCCCCCGCCCTAGATCATCTCGAGGAGCTCACTTTTGATGATGGGCATATGCGCTCGCTACCAACATATGCGCTCCGCCTCGCGCCCACGCTGCGCATCGCCAAGTTCAGGAACTGCCATCCCCCTTAATGACGCGCCCGCTCTTATTCTACCACGACTGAAGCACCTCGAGCTCGTCGTCGTCTGCCTCCCAAACGATGACATGGAGCGCCTACTCCATGGTTGTACTGCACTCGAGTACCTTCGTCTTCAGGCGATCAATGGGTTGAGTAGCTTCCACATCACCTCCATGACTCTCCAGACTATTTATGTGTGTTCCTGGTGCGGCAGGAAGACATCACAAGATGTGTACCATGGTATGGTCACTGAGGACACACCTGCACTTGAGAGATTACTTGTAGTTGATCAAGAAGGTCCAACAAGAATCAATGTCATTTCTGCACCAAAATTGACAGTGGTGGGCTACTCGTCTGATAAATACTTCGAACTTGTTATTGGATCCACACCCGTTTAGGTACAACAGCCGCCTTCTACCTCTCCTTCTACAAATTAACATTATTTCTAATTTTGAAGATGTTTGTTCGTCTGTCATCCATAAAATGATTCCGACAAGCTTGACCCCGAAACTGCGCACAGTGAAGGTCTTGGCACTAGAATCTATCGGCCCCAACCTGGAGCAAGTTGTCAGTTTCCTGAGATGCTTTCCGTGCCTGGAGAAGCTATATATCAAGGTGATGTTCCTTTCCTGTTAAATGTTAACCATAAGGGAGTTCAATTTGTGACACCTTTTTCCAAGTTTCCAATGACAATGTACTACGATTTCTGAAGGATTCTTTTGGAGGATTTCAGTACATACATGTCCCGCCCCCATATTGGTTGCTTGATCCATATGGTTACAACCTATAAGCATTTCTCCTTTGGATTCATCTGTACTAGTTTTCTTAGGGAACTTTTCATCCACTCCAACCTCTTGTGAAGAAGGCTACTTTTTTCTAGAATGTAATCAAATGCCCATGTTAATCATGTCAGATCGAAGATGGCATGTTAGTGCATTTTACAAATCCTGCAAACCAAATAGGCCTGTAGTAGTGTTCCAAACGGCATGTAGGCACTAACACGTTTTCTTATTTTGCAGATAACACCAGGCCCAGTGGTGGATAATGTGATACAGTATAACAATCACGTCGAATGCTTAGATCTGCATCTCTCAGAAATTACTTTGAACTCCTACCGAGGGACCTTACCGGAGATTATATTTGCCAGGTTCTTTGTTTTGAGAGCAAAGGTGCTGAAGGTAATTAGGTTTGGCCTACATTTATTTCACAAAAATGAATGGTTTGTTGGTCAGCACCGGCGCCTGCAGCATAATGGAATAGGCTCCAAAAATGCTGAATTTCATTTTGGAACTTCAGATGGCAGAGTAATCGGAAGTCATCGTGTCAATCCCATACATGACTTCTCAGTGGCTGACCCCTTTGCAAAAAATATGAGGTTTCCAAACCAGACTTAGAAGTGGTAATATTAGTTTGAACCTCTCTGATATCCATGTTCAGCGGATCAGCGCGAGCGTTTGTAGCTGATGAGCTGAATTTCATTTCTAATATCAGTTTGAACCTTGTAATCTTCGAATTTGAGCCATATAACTCTGGAATTTGAACCTTGTAATATTTCGAGCTTTAGTGGTACAATCGTTGAAATGGCATCGTATGAGACTCATATATTGGTAGCACTATTTTGACCTTAATATGCCATGGTCTTAGATTTTATTAACCATTCTGAATCTGTTTACCTTGTCGGTCTCACAGCACATGATCTGTATAGCTAACTCGACTGTGATCTTCGACATTATTGCACACAGTTGGTTTCTTCAACCATGTGCCCTGTAGAGCGCAGAATTAATTATCGCACTGGAGTGTCCATCATCACCCTTCTATGTAACTTTGACCTCATCACCCACGAGTAAACTTATGACCGGAGTCATTCCACACACTTTGTTTTTACAAAGCTTTTTGCCAATAAACGACCACGACTTATCGCTCTTCTAGCCGGCGCGTGGCCAAACTAGCCGGGCGGGAAGCTTGCGCGGTAAACTGCACGGTAGCGCGGGAACAGGCTCACTGAAGATACATTTGGCGCCTCTTCGAGCCCACGCATGGTCAAACGAAACGCGTGCGATGCGGTGTTGTCAAGCATGCACTGGAATCCTCCGCTATGAACGCTGTGACAAGACATGATGATTACAGGCCGGCCGGCCCCCATTTATTACAGCAGCCATTTAACCCTTGTGTCTCTTCAACCTTTCGATCATGCCCCACCATTGCAAGAAGCACACCCACCACAACAAATTCTTAGAGGGTATCCTGTGCAGCTCCAATGGCGCTCCGAGCGGCTGCCGACGACGAGCAGCAGTTCACCATGCGTGTCATGGTGGACACCCACATAAGGTTCATGGACCTCTCGGTGGTGTACACCAACGACCCGGTCTGGCTGAAGCACTCCATCCACATCATGGAGTTGTTGCTTGCCGAGGAGAAGTACAAGGTGGTCGGGTTCGACCTCGAGTACACCCGCGCTCGTGCCGGGTCTCATCCCAAGGTCGCTGTCGCCCAGATGTGTGTGCGCCACCATGTCCTCGTCTACCACTATTGCCTAGCCACAAGGCCTTGCGAGCGTTTCGCCAGGTTTGTCAACAGCCCCCACTACATGTTCGCTACGGTGGACTGATATGTCTTCGTCGTATCTATAATTTTTGGTTGTTTCATGCTAATATTATACAACTTTCCCATGTTTTGGCAACAATTTATATGATTTATTGGACTAACCTATTGATCCAGTGCCCTGGGCCAGTTCCTGTTTTTTGTATGTTTTTTGTATCGCAGAAAATCCATATCAAACGAAGTCCAAATGCAATAAAATTTCACAGAGAATTATTTTGGAATATGTGTGATTTTTGGGAGTTGGAATCACCGCAAATGGAGGCCCGTGGTGGGCACAACCCACCAGGGCGCGGTCCCGGAGCCAGGCGTGGTGTGCTGGGTTGTGCCCTCCTTGAAAATCGGTTGGAGCTCTACTTCGGGCACAAGGAAGCTTATATCCGGAAAAAATTGTGTTAAAATCTCAGCGCAATCGGAGTTACGGATCACCGGGAATATAAGAAACGATTTTCGGCCAGATCGGGGGAACGTGAAACAGAAGAGAACAGAGAGGGAGATCCAATCTCGGAGGGGCTCCCACCCCTCCGCGGCCATGGAGGCCATGGACCAGAGGGGGAACTCTCCTCCCATCTAGGGGGGAGTCCAAAGAAGAAGAAGAAGGAGAGGGGGCTCTCTCCCCCTCTCTCCCGGTGGCGCCGGAGTGCCGCCGGGGCAACGATCGGGACGGCGATCTACATCAACAATCTTGCTACTGTCAACACCAACTTTCTCCCCCTCTATGCAGCGGTGTAACACCCCTTCTCCCTGCTGTAATCTCTACTTAAACATGGTGCTCAACTCCATATATTATTTCCCAATGATCTATGGTTATCCTATGATGTTTGAGTAGATCTGTTTTGTCCTATGGGTTAATCGTGATCTTGGTTCGTATGATTGTATATTTTATTTATGGTGCTGTCCTACGGTGCCCTCTGTTCTCGCGCAAACTTGAGGGGCCCCCGCTGTAGGGTGTTGCAATATGTTCATGGTTTACTTATTGTCAGTGTTGCGGGGGATGACAACAGCCCAAATGTGGATAAGTGGGTTATGGCGTATGGGAGTAAAGAGGACTTGATACTTAATGATATGGTTGGATTTCACGACCTTAATGATCTTTAGTAGTTGTGGATGCTTGCTAGGAGTCCAATCATAAGTGCATATGATCAGAGTAGAGAAAGTATGTTAGCTCATGCCTCTCCCTCATATAAAATTGCAAGAATGATTACCTGTACTTGTTATCGATTGCCTAGGTGAAAATAACTTTCTTGTTGAAAAAAGTTCTCTACTAAAACTAACTTAGTTGTGTCTTTATCTAAACAGCCCCTAGATTTTATTTACATGCTCTTTATTATCTTGCAAACCTATCCTATCACACTTACAAAGTACTTCTAGTTTCATACTTGTTCTAGGTAAAGCGAACGTCAAGCGTGCGTAGAGTTGTATCGGTGGTCGATAGAACTTGAGGGAATATTTGTTCTACCTTTAGCTCCTCGTTGGGTTCGACACTCTTATTTATCAAAGAAGGCTACAAATGATCCCCTATACTTGTGGGTTATCAAGACCTTTTTCTGGCGTCGTTGCCGGGGAGCAATAGCATGGAGTGAATATTCTCGTGTGTGCTTGTTTGCTTTATCACTAAGTAGTTTTTATTTCCTGCTCTAAGTTGTTCTCTATATTTAGTTATGGATATGGAACATGAAACACCAAAAAAATTAGTGGTTGATGTCTCCTGCACAACCTTCTTCTTGTAGCATTGTTGGGCCTCCAAGTGCAGAGGTTTGTAGGACAGTAGCAAATTTCCCTCAAGTGGATGACCTAAGGTTTATCAATTCGTGGGAGGCGTAGGATCAAGATGGTCTCTCTCAAGCAACCCTGCAACCAAATAACAAAGAGTCTCTTGTGTCCCCAACAAACCCAATACAATGGTAAACTATATAGGTGCACTAGTTCGGCGAAGAGATGGTGATACAAGTGCAATATGGATGGTAGATATAGGTTTTTGTAATCTGGAAATATAAAAACAGCAAGGTAACTAATGATAAAAGTGAGCACAAACGGTATTGCAATGCGTTGAAACAAGGCCTAGGGTTCATACTTTTACTAGTGCAAGTTCTCTCAACAATAAAAACATAATTGGATCATATAACTATCCCTCAACATGCAACAAAGAGTCACCCCAAAGTCACTAATAGCGGAGAACAAACAAAGAGATTATTGTAGGGTACGAAACCACCTCAAAGTTATCCTTTCTGATCGATCTATTCAAGAGTCCATAGTAAAATAACACGAAGCTATTCTTTCCGTTCGATCTATCCTAGAGTTCCTACTAGAATAACACCTTAAGACACAAATCAACCAAAACCCTAATGTCACCTAGATACTCCAATGTCACCTCAAGTATCTGTGGGTATGATTATACGATATGCATCACACAATCTCATATTCATCTATTCAAACCAATACAAAGTACTTCCAAGAGTGCCCCAAAGTTTCTACATGAGAGTCAAGACGAAAACGTGTGCCAACCCCTATGCATAGATTCCCAAGGTCACGGAACCCGCAAGTTGATCAGCAGAACATACATCAAGTGAATCAATAGAATACCCCATTGTCACCACGTGTATCCCATGGAATACATACATCAAGTGTTCTCAAATCCTTAAAGACTAAATCCGATAAGATAACTTCAAAGGGAAAACTCAATCCATTACAAGAGAGTAGAGGGGGAGAAACATCATAAGATCCAACTATAATAGCAAAGCTCGCAATACATCAAGATCGTGCCAAATCAAGAACATGAGAGAGAGAGAGAGATCAAACACATAGCTACTGGTACATACCCTCAGCCCCGAGGGTGAACTACTCCTTCCTCGTCATGGAGAGCGTCGTGATGATGAAGATGGCCACCGGTGAGGGATTCCCCCTCCGGCAGGGTGCCGGAGCAGGGTCCCGATTGGTTTTGGTGGCTACAGAGGCTTGCAGCGGCGGAACTCCTGATCTAGGTTATTTTCTGGAGGTTTCTGTATTTATAGGAATTTTTAGCGTAGGTCTCACGTCAGGGGGGTCTCCGAGTCGTCCACGAGATAGGGGCCCACGCCCAGGGGGTGAGCGCGCCCTCCACCCTCGTCGGCGGCTCGGGACTCTTCTGGCCCAACTCTTTTACTCCGGTGGTTCTTTTGGTCCATAAAAAATCATCAAAAATTGGCACGTCAATTGGACTCCGTTTGGTATTCCTTTTCTGTAAAACTCAAAAACAAGGAAAAAAACAGAAACTGGCACTGGGCTCTAGGTTAATAGGTTAGTCCCAAAAATCATATAAAATAGCATATAAATGCATATAAAACATCTAAGATGGATAATATAATAGCATGGAACAATCAAAAATTATAGATACGTTGGAGACGTATCAAGCATCCCCAAGCTTAATTCCTGCTCGTCCTCGAGTAGGTAAATGATAAAAACAGAATTTTTGATGTGGAATGCTACCTAGCATATTTATCAATGTAATTTTCTTTATTGTGGCATGAATGTTCAGATCCGAAAGATTCAAGACAAAAGTTTAATATTGACATAAAAATAATAATACTTCAAGCATACTAACTAAGCAATTATGTCTTCTCAAAATAACATGGCCAAATAAAACTCATCCCTACAAAATCATATAGTTTGTCCATGCTTCATTTTCGTCACACAAAATGCTCCCATCATGCACAACCCCGATGACAAGCCAAGAAATTGTTTCACATTTAGTATTCTCAAACTTTTTCAACTTTCATGCAATATATGAGCGCGAGCCATGGACATAGCACTATATGTGGAATAGAATATGATGATGGAGGTTGTGTGGAGAAGAAGAAAAGGGAGAAAGTCTCACATCGACGCGGCTAATGAACGGGCTATGGAGATGCCCATCAATTGATGTCAATGCGAGGAGTAGGGATTGCCATGCAACGGATGCACTAGAGCTATAAATGTATGAAAGCTCAACAAAAAAAACTAAGTGGGTGTGCATCCAACTTGCTTGCTCACGAAGACCTAGGGCATTTGAGGAAGCCCATTGTTGGAACATACAAGCCAACTTCTATAATGAAAAATTCCCACTAGTATATGAAAGTGACAAAATAAGAGACTCTCTCTCATAAAGATCATGGTGCTACTTTGAAGCACAAGCGTGGAAAAAGGATAGTAGCATTGTCCCTTCTTTTCTTTTTTTGGGCCTTCCTTCTTTTATTTGGCCTTTCCTTTTTTTATTTGGCCTTTCCCTTTTTTTATTTTTTCATGGGACAATGCTCTATTAATGATGATCATCACACTTCTATTTATTTACAACTCAATGCTTACAACTCGATACTAAAACAAAATATGACTCTATATGAGTGCCTCCGGCGGTGTACCGGGATGGGAAATGAAACAAGAGTGACATGTATGAAAAATTATGCATCGTGGCCTTGCCACAAATACGATGTCAACTACATGATCATGCAAGGAAATATGACAATGATGAAGCATGTCATAATAAACGGAATGGTGGAAAGTTGCATGGCAATATATCTCGGAATGGCTATGGAAATGCCATAATAGGTAGGTATGGTGGCTGTTTTGAGGAAGATATAAGTAGGTTTATGTGTGATAGAGCGTATCATATCACAGGGTTTGGATGCACTGGCGAAGTTTGCACCAACTCTCAAAGTGAGAAAGGGCAATGCATGGTACCGAAGAGGCTAGCAATGATGGAAAGGTGAGAGTGCATATAATCCATGGACTCAACATTAGTCATAAAGAACTCACATACTTATTGCAAAAATCTAAAAGTCATCAAAAACCAAGCATTACGCGCATGCTCCTAGGGGGATAGATTGGTAGGAAAAGACCATCGCTCGTCCCCGACCGCCACTCATAAGGAAGGCAATCAAAGAACACCTCATGCTTCAAAATTGTCACACAACGGTTACCATATGTGCATGCTACGGGACTTGCAAACCTCAACACAAGTATTTCTCAATTTCACAATGACTCAACTAGCACGACTCTAATATCACCATCTTCATATCTCAAAACAATCATCAAGTATCAAACTTCTCATAGTATTCAATGCACTCTATATGAAAGTTTTTATTATACCCATCTTGGATGCCCATCATATTAGGACTAATTTCATAACCAAAGAAAATTACCATGCTGTTCTAAAAAACACTCAAAATAATATAAGTGAAGCATGACAGATCAACAATTTCTTCAAAATAAAACGACCGCCGTGCTCTAAAAGGATATAAGTGAAGCACTAGAGCAACCGACAAACTACTCCGAAAGATATAAGTGAAGATCAATGAGTAGTAGAATATTTATGTAACTATGTGAAGACTCTCTAACATTTAAGAATTTCATATCTTGGTGTTTTATTCAAACAGCAAGCAAAACTAAATAAAATAAAATGACGCTCCAAGCAAAACACATATCATGTGGTGAATAAAAATATAGCTCCAAGTAAAGTTACCGATGAACGAAGACGAAAGAGGGGATGCCTTCCGGGGCATCCCCAAGCTTAGGCTCTTGGTTGTCCTTGAATATTACCTTGGGGTGCCTTGGTAATCCCCAAGCTTAGGCTCTTGCCACTCCTTATTCCATAGTCCATCGAATCTTTACCTAAAACATGAAAACTTCACAACACAAAACTTAACAGAAAACTCGTAAGCTCCGTTAGTATAAGAAAATAAATCACCACTTAGGTACTGTTGTGAACTCATTCTAAATTCATATTGGTGTAATATCTACTGTATTCCAACTTATCTATGGTTCATACCCTCCGATACTACTCATAGATTCATCAAAATAGGCAAACAACACTTAGAAAACAGAATCTGTCAAAAACAGAACAGTCTGTAGTAATCTGTATCATTCGAATACTTATGTAACTCCAAAAAATCTGAAATAAATTGGTGGACGTGAGTAATTTGTCTATTAATCATCTTCAAAAATAATCAACCTAAAAGCACTCTCCAGTAAAAACTGGCAGATAATATCGTGAGCGCAAAAGTTTCTGTTTTTTACAGGAAGATAGCAAAGACTTCACCCAAGTCTTCCCAAAGCTTCTACTTGGGACAAACACTAACTAAAACATAAAACCACATCTAAACAGAGGCTAGATGAATTATTTATTACTAAATAGGAGCAAAAGGCAAAGAACAAAAGTAAAATTGGGTTGCCTCCCAACAAGCGCTAACGTTTAACGCCCCTAGCTAGGCATGATGATTTCAATGATGCTCACATAAAAGATAAGAATTGAAACATAAAGAGAGCATCATGAAGAATATGAATAGCACATTTAAGTCTAACCCACTTCCTATGCATAGGGATTTTGTGAGCAAACAACTTATGGGAACATGAAACAACTAGAATAGGAAGGTAAAACAAGCAAATCTTCAAGATTTTCAACACATAGAGAGGAAACTTGATATGATTGCAATATGTAGAAGCATATGATCCTCTCTCATAATAATTTTCAGTAGCATCATGAATTAATTCAACCATATAACCAGCACATAAAGCATTCTTTTCATGATCTACTTGCATAGAAATTTTGCTACTCTCCACATAAGCAAATTTATTCTCATCAATAGTAGTGGGAGCAAACTCAACAAAATAACTATCATGTGAAGCATAATACAACTGAAAATTAAAATCATGATGACAAGTTTCATGGTTATCTTTAATCTTTGTAGCATACGTGTCATCACAATAATCATCATAAATAGGAGGCATGCTTTCATCATAATAAATTTGCTCATCAAAACTTGGGGGACTAAACATATCATCTTCATCAAACATAGCATCCCCAAGCTTGTGGCTTTGAATATCATTAGCATCATGGGTATTCAAAGAATTCATACTAACATTATTGCAATCATGCTCATCATTCACATATTTTATGCCAAGCATTCTATGTAATTCTTCTTCTAGTACTTGAGCACAATTTTCCTTCCCATGATTTTCACGAAAGACATTAAAAAGATGAAGCATATGAGGCAACCTTAATTCCATTTTTTTGTAATTTTATTATATAGACTAAACTACTGATAAAACAAGAAACTAAAAAATTCGATTGCAAGATCTAAAGATATACCTTCAAGCACTCACCTCCCCGGCAACGGCGCCAGAAAATAGCTTGATGTCTACTACACAACCTTCTTCTTGTAGACGCTGTTGGGCCTCCAAGTGGAGAGGTTTGTAGGACAGTACCAAATTTCCCTCAAGTGGATGACCTAAGGTTTATCAATCCGTGGGAGGCATAGGAATCTCTCTCAAGCAACCCTGCAACCAAATTACAAAGAGTCTCATGTCTACCCAACACACCCAATACAATGGTAAATTGCATAGGCGCACTAGTTCGGCGAAGAGATGGTGATACAAGTGCAATATGGATGGTAGATATAGGTTTTTGTAATCTGGAAATATAAAAACAGCAAGGTAACTAATGATAAAAGTGAGCACAAACAGTATTGAAATGCGTTGAAACAAGGCCTATGGTTCATACTTTCACTAGTGCAAGTTCTCGCAACAATAATAACATAACTGGATCATATAACTATCCCTCAACATGCAACAAAGAGTCACTCCAAAGTCACTAATAGCGGAGAACAAATGAAGAGATTATTGTATGGTACGAAACCACCTCAAAGTTATCCTTTCTGATCGATCTATTCAAGAGTCCGTAGTAAAATAACATGAAGCTATTCTTTCCGTTCGATCTATCCTAGAGTTCCTACTAGAATAACACCTTAAGACACAAATAACCCAAAACCCTAATGTCACCTAGATACTCCAATGTCACCTCAAGTATCCGTGGGTATGATTATACGATATGCATCACACAATCTCAGATTCATCTATTCAAACCAATACAAATTACTTCCAAGAGTGCCCCAAAGTTTCTACCGGAGAGTCAAGAAGAAAACGTGTGCCAACCCCTATGCATAGATTCCCAAGGTCACGGAACCCGCAAGTTGATCACCAAAACATACATCAAGTGAATCAATAGAATACCCCATTGTCACCACGGGTATCCCACGCAAGACATACATCAAGTGTTCTCAAATCCTTAAAGACTCAATCCGATAAGATAACTTCAAAGGGAAAACTCAATCCATTACAAGAGAGTAGAGGGGGAGAAACATCATAAGATCCAACTATAATAGCAAAGCTCGCGATACATCAAGATCGTGCCAAATCAAGAACAAGAGAGAGAGAGAGAGAGAGAGAGAGAGAGAGAGAGAGAGAGAGATCAAACACATAGCTACTGGTACATACCCTCAGCCCCGAGGGTGAACTACTCCATCCTCGTCATGGAGAGCGCCGGGATGATGAAGATGGCCACCGGTGAGGGATCCCCCTCCAGCAGGCTGCCAGAACGGGGTCCCGATTGGTTTTGGTGGCTATAGAGGCTTGCGGCGGCGGAACTCCCGATCTAGGTTATTTTCTGGAGGTTTCTGTATTTATAGGAATTTTTAGCGTAGGTCTCACGTCAGGGGGGTCTCCGAGTCGTCCACGAGATAGGGGCCCACGCCCAGGGGGTGGGCGCGCCCTCCAGCCTCGTGGACGGCTCGGGACTCTTCTGGCCCAACTCTTTTACTCCGGGGGCTTCTTTTGGTCCATAAAAAATCATCAAAAATTGGCACGTCAATTGGACTCCGTTTGGTATTCCTTTTCTGTAAAACTCAAAAACAAGGAAAAAACAGAAACTGGCACTCGGCTCTAGGTTAATAGGTTAGTCCCAAAAATCATATAAAATAGCATATAAATGCATATAAAACATCTAAGATGGATAATATAATAGATGGAACAATAAAAAATTATAGATACATTGGAGATGTATCAGTGGTACTTGCTACTCATGGAGATGGGGAACCTCCTAAAACCCTCGATGCTCGTTATGTGAAAAATATTATGCACTACTTTGATAATCCTGAGAAAACCCCATTCAACTTGATAATGGGAGTAACGTTGGATCAACGTGAATACTTTAGGGATTATCGCTTGACTCAAAAGGGAAAACTTTTATGGGATCAAATTGAAATGTTGGAATGGTATGCTTGGAATCTATGCTTGAGATATGATTATACTTGTTGCTTTAAGATTGAGGTTCCACACCTTCCCTTTTCATGTGAATTTAATGATAATGAAACCTTGGCTTCTTATGCTAGAGGTATATATGATCACTATGATGTGGAATGAATAGAAGAACTTGTTGCTTTTAAGGGTGCCTATGAAATTGAATCTTTGTTTGAAAAGTTTGAAGATTTTGATGATTCAGTTTATAGACCTAAAAATTTTGCTATCCTTAAATATTGCTATGATAATTATAAATACAATTCCGATATTGATGCATTTATTGAGAAAGTTTCCACTGTCCAAGAAGAGACTAATATTTTGCAGGAGTCTATGGAAGAAGGGATTGATAAAACTGTGAGCTCATTGGATGAAAAAGATGATGAGGAGAGCGAAGAACAAAAGGAGGAAGAGAGGATTGATCACCCGTGCCCACCTCTAATGAGAGTAACTTTTCAACTCATACATTGTTTAATTTACCTTCATTCTTACCGAAGGATGAATGCTATGATAATTGCTATGATCCCATTGATTCATTTGAAATATCCCTTTTTGATGAACTTGATGCTTGCTATGCTTGTGGCCAAGATGCCAATATGAATTATGCTTATGGAGATGAACTTGCTATAGTTCCCTTATATTGAGAATGAAATTGTTGCTATTGCACCCACACATGATAGTCCTATTATCTTTTTGAATTCTCCCAACTACACTATATCGGAGAAGTTTGCTCTTGTTAAGGATTATATTGATGGGTTGCCTTTTACTGTTGCACATGATGATTTTGATGAATATAATATACATGTGCTTGCTGCTCCTACTTGCAATTATTATGAGAGAGGAACTATATCTCCACCTCTATGTTTCTAACAAGGTAAAATTGCAAGAAACTGCTTATGCTATGTATTGGCCTTTACTTATTGTGCATGAATTGTTCTTGTATGACATGCCTATGCATAGGAAGAGAGTTAGACTTCGTCATTGCTTGATATATGTTGCTTTGTGCTCACTACTAAATGCCAAATCATTGCTAATTAAAATTGGCTTTGATATACCTTGGGATCCGGGTGGATTCATTACTTGAACACTTTATGCCTAGCTTAATGGCTTTAAAGAAAGCACTGCCAGGGAGACAACCCGGAAGTTTTAGAAAGTCATTTATTTCTGTGATTGCTTTTATAAAGTTTAAAAACAAAAAAAATAAAGAGGGGAACTTAAAACTTCACAAAAAGAAAAGTGAAAGTGAGATAGACGAGTACCGTGGAAGCGGGAGCATGCCTTGAACTTTGTTCATGCCCATGAAAACTTTGTGAATCTTGAATTGCAGAAAGTTTTCAAAAAAAATAATTATTCCCTTGTACAAATCCATTGTATTATAAAAAATAATGTGCCAAGGTTTTCCTTTAGGATATTTAAATTGCTTATTGGTTTGTGCGGTGCAAAACAGAAACTTTGGCTATAGTGCGCGATTTTACATATTTACTGGAACGTTAAATGGTTCTGAAACCTTTTGCAATGTCTTGCTATAAAAAATGTTTATTTTTCCTAATTGTTTAAGAATTTTTGGAGTACCAGAAGTATGGTGAATGTTCAGATTACTACAGACTGTCCTGTTTAAGACAGATTCTGTTTTTGATGCATTGTTTTGCTCGTTTTGATGAAACTATCGATTTTTATCGGTGGTATAAGCCATGGAAAAGTTATATTACAGTAGCTACAACGCAAAAACAAAATATGAATTGGTTTGCAACAGTACTTAGAGTAGTAATTTGCTTTATTATACTAACGGATCTTACCGAACTTTCTGTTGAGTTTTGTGTGGATGAAGTGATCAAAGATCGAGGAGGTCTCGATATGAGGAGAAGGAGGAGAGGCAAGAGCTCATGCTTGGGGATGCCCAAGGCACCCCAAGTAAATATTCAAGGAGCCTCAAGAGTCTAAGCTTGGGGGAAGGCATCCCATCTTTCTTCAACAAGTATCGGTATGTTTTCGGTTTCGTTTCGTTCATGTGATATGTGCAAATCTTGTAGCGTCTTTTGCATTTAGTTTTCATTTTTATTTTATGCACCATGCTGGTATGAGATAGTCCATGGTTGATTTATAGAATGCTCATTGCCCTACACTTAAATCTTTCGAGTATGGCTTTATAGAATGCTTCATGTGCTTCACTTATATCATTTGAAGTTTGGATTGTCTGATTCTCATCACATAGAAAACCGTTATTTGAAGAATGCTCTTTTGCTTCACTTATATCTATTAGAGAATGATCTTTTATAGAAATAATTAAACTCTCATGCTTCACTTATATCTATTTAGAGAGTCAACAGGAATTGGTCAATTGCATGGTTAGTCATAAAATCCTACGTAAAACTTATGGATCACTGAATATGATATGTTTGATTCCTTGCAATAGTTTTGCGATATAGAGATGATAATATGTGGGAGGTACTAGTAAACGGTTGTGGTTAGTAGGAATATTGGTGTTAAGGTTTGTGATTCCCGAAGCATGCACGTATAGTCTCTTGTTATGCTATGAAGTTGGAGCATGATTTATTATTGATTGTCTTCCTTATGAGTGGCGGTCGGGGACGAGTGATGGTCTTTTCCTACCAATCTATCCCTCTAGGGGCATGCGTATTAGTAATTTGCTTTGAGGGCTAATAAACTTTTGCAATAAGTATATGAGTTCTTTATGACTAATGTGACTCCATGGATTATACGCACTCTTACCTTTCCGCAATTTGCTAGCCTCTACGGTACCGTGCATTGCCCTTTTCTCACATCGAGGCGTGGTGCAAACTTCGCCGGTGCATCCAAACCCCGTGATATGATATCCTCTATCACACATAAGCCTTATTATATCTTCCTCAAAACAGCCACCATACCTACCTATTATGGCTTTTCCATGGCCATTCCAAGATATATTGCCATGCAACTTCCACTGCTTCCGTTTGATGACTTGAGCATTCATTGTCATATTGCTTTGCATGATCATATAGCTGACATAGTAGTTGTGGCTCAGCCACCGTTCATCATTTTTTATACATGTTACGCTAGATCATTGCACATCCTGGTACATGCCAGAGGCATTCATATAGAGTCATATTTTGTCATAGGTATCGAGTTGTAATTTTTATTTCTTTTGAGTTATAAGTAAATAGAAGTGTGATGATCATCATTATTCATTTTTAGAGCAGTGCCCCAGTGAGGAAAGGATGATGGAGACTATGATTCCCCCACAAGTCGGTATGAGACTTCGGACAATGAGAGAAAAAGAAAAAGGAAAAAAAGTAAAAGAAAAAAGAAAAAGAAAAAAGAAAAAAGAAAGAAAAAGAAAAAATAAAGAAAGAGAGAAGGGGCATTGTTAGTATCCTTTACCACACTTGTGCTTCAAAGTAGCACCATGTTTTTGATATGGAGAGTCTCCTATGTTGTCACTTTCATATACTAGTGGGAATTATTCATTATAGGATTAGATGCACACCCACTTAGTTTCATGTCAGGACCCCGATCCTAGGTCACACCGATCTAGCATGTAACACATCATATCACTTTGCGGCCTCACGCACGGTATTTCCACGGGTGCCACCTTACCTGGCCCGGGACCGTTTGCGCCTTTTGGCTCACGTATATGATAGTGTCGCTAGCATCCATATGACAGAGAACCCGGGCCGACATGACTAGTCATAAACCCAAAGTGGCACTAACTTACAGGGACAGGCATACATGACCCAGCAACGAACGTGTCGGTCATCAGCGAGTGAATCCGGGCTGTAGCAACTGGGCTAGCAGGACTCCGGGAATCTGGGCTATAGCAGGCTAACAGGACTCCGAAAGGCACCGCGTGACATTTCCCCGAAGGGACAGACACAGGGTGGAAGAAGGACACATGTCGGCCAGTCTAAGTGTTCCGGAGCAGTAGCAACTGGGCTAACAAGACTCCGGTAAACCGGGCTGTAGCAGACTACCATGGCTCAGTGGAAGCACTAGACTACGTTTCCCCATAAGAGAGGCTACCAAGGATAGACAACTAGGTTGTCGGATCCCACACATACCAAGCATTTCAATCATACACATACTATGCTCGATATGTGTAAATACAACATGGCATCACAACAAAACTCTATGACTCAAAGTATTTATTCATAAGACTCCGAAGAGTCAGATATTACAAACATGGGTCTCATGACCCAGCATTCAAGTCATACAAGCAATAGCACAAGCGGAAGCTTATCTTGTCTGAGTACAGACAACTACAAATGAAAAAGGCTGAGAAGCCTGACTAACTACAAGACCCTGCCGAGGGCACAAGATCGTAGCTGAGGTAACAAGCTAAACATCGAAGTCCACGCGGAACTACTAGCGAGACTGAAGTCTCTCTGCAAAAACATAAATTAAGAAAACGTGAGTACAAATGTACCCATCAAGACTTACATCAGAACTAACTACATATGCATCGGTATCAACAAAGGGGGTGGTGGAGTTTAACTGCAGCAAGCCAGCTTTGACTCGGTGGCTATCCTAAACTACGACTGAAAGTAACTCTTTTGAGGTGGCGCACACGAGTCCACATATTCACCATATCAATACACCACTATGGATCCGCTCCCGTCTCCCTACGAGAACGCCATCCATAGCACTCATGCTTATCTTGCGCATTTTAGAGTATCCACTTTCACTTGTCTATGAACTGTATAGGCAACCCAGAAGTCCTTTACCGCGGACGCGGCTATTCGAATAGATCATTTATAACCCTGCAGGGGTGTACTTCTTCACACATGTTTCCACCACTTAGCGTCTGCACATGACATGTGCTCGGCAAACTTCAAGCGAAAGCTGACGTGGGTGTAGACCACGACCTGACTAACCACACAAGTCCCTAGTCCAGGTTTATCGCCTATTCAGGTTCCATCTGAAGGGAGTCCGGCCGAGGTTTCCACTTACGGCCCCGAACGATGTGTGTAGGGTTCCCGAGACACCAAACGGGCGCCCGGTACACCGTGCCACGTGCCTACCGCATCACAGCCCACCCCTCGGGTCAGCACTGTGCACGGCCTCCAACACATATCCTACAAACACCAGAAACTAGTTGCAACTCCTGGACAGAGGACAAGGGGGGTTAATAAGTCGAGCGGGGTCATATTTCAGGGCCCAACGTGTGGTAGTAGCTGTTCATCGATCACAAACACAGAACTCAATTCCTGAGGATGGTTTCAATGAGACAACCCACCATGTACTCCTACATGGCCTCTCACTGCTACCTTTAAAAAATCGTGTTCACACACTTAGCTCTCAACAGTAGAACATGTTCACACACCTCCAATTCATCCCCGATGAATCAGACCCGACTCAACTCTAAGCAGTAGCAGGCATGACAAACAAGCATGAATGAGTAGGCACATCAGGGCTCAAACAACTCCTACTCATGCTAGTGGGTTTCATATATTTACTGTGGCAATGACAGGTCATGCAGAGGAAAGGGGTTCAACTACCGCAGCATGTAACTGTTGAATCGTTGTTGTCCTAATGCATTAAAAGAGAGCAGAAGCGAGAGAGTGGGATTGTATCGGAATGAACAAGGGGGTTTTGCTTGCCTGGCACTTCAGAAGATAATATAGTTCTTCATCGGTGTCATCGAACTCATCGTTGGTACGTCGTCTACTGAGAGGGGACAAACACCGGAGAACAAGGAAGAACACAATCAATGCAATGCACAATATGATGCATGATCATGACATGGCAATATGAGTGTGTTGGCCTAATGCAACTACAACCAAATGGGTTTGGGTTATTTTGAACTAAAGGTTCAATCCCAAACTCAATTTATGAATTTAAATAGTGCCTTATCATGTTTTGCACTGAACAGCAAGGTTAAGTTGCTTTATCATGCATCAAACTAGTACAGATGTATAGATTGGATTTTTCTGATCATCTTTCAAATATAACACTTTGCATTTGGAGTTACAGATTAATTTCTATGAATTGTTGAAGTTTAAACCATTTTCTGGAATTTCCTAGATTAATTAAACGCCAGAAAAGCTTTATTACGTCAGCTCTAGGTCATGATGACGTCAGCTGGTCAACAGAGTCGGCCAGGTCAAACCTGACGTGTGGGAGCCACACGTCAGTGACATAGGGCTGTTTAGCTCGTTGACAGGTGGGCCAGGTCAACGGCCACGTTAGCAGGGTCAACTCTGACGCGTGGGTCTTGCTGGGTTAATCTAAACTAAACAGGAAATAAAACTCGGGGTTAATTATGGCGTGGGGCCCATCCCTCAGTGGCACCAGCTTTAGTTAACTATAGTTAGCTCCTAAACTAATGACGCCACGTCGGGCACCGGCGTTTAACCGTCGGCGACCTCAGATCGCGGCGGCGTCCACGTCGGGATTGCGCTACAGGGCACGGTTTGGGGCGTGGTTGGGTTCTATGGAGAGCTGGGGCTGAGCCGCGTCTGTGTGTGGTGGAGCTGGACCAGATGGTCGCTGGAATCAATGCCGGCGACGAGGTTTGCGGCGGCCATGGTTCGGCCGAGCTCGACTTCCTCGCTAGGGTGTTCGGGAGGAGAGGCTGGTGGTGGCTACGGGTGCACGGAGAGGTTCTGAGCACACTGGTGTGCTTGGGCACGGGCTGTAGTGACCGTGGCCGCGGTGGCGACATGACCGGCGGGCGGAAGCTCACGGCTCCGGCGGATTTGACAGCTACACGATGCAAACGAGGCAGGGAGAGAGGGGTTTGGGTGAGGGGCTCACGGCGGTTGCAGCGGTGACCTCTTCGAGATTGGGGAAGGGCTGAAGACGACGGAAGGACGCCAGTGATCTCAGCGGCCGTGGTTGAAGACGACGGGGAGAGCGCTCGGGGGCGTCCGGCGATGCGTAGCTCGTCGAGGACGAAGAAGAGGTCGTAGAGGAGCTCTAGGGCACGGAGATAGGTCGGGGGAGGCTCTGGGGACGACTACGGCAAACAACGGCGAGGATGGCGCTCGGCCATCGTGGGAGAGGGCGAGGAAGACATGGGGGAGAGAGGCGGGGTAGTCGGCTCGATCGGCACGGCTCTGGAGCGTTCAGCCAAGCGTCCAGGGGCTCGACGGCAAGCAGGAGGAGGCGTGGTGCCTCGTGCGTGCGTGCGCTGTCCTGCCTCTGCCTACTGGCAGAGGTTAGGGATGACTGGCACCAAGCCAGGTCGGCTGGGCCAGCACAGGTGAGTGGGTCTGGTCCTTTCTCCCTCTCTCATTTCTGTTTTTGTTTATGTTATCTTTTTCTGCCGTTGTTTTTGATTTAGCATAAATGCCAAACCATTTTATAAAATGCTGAAAATATTTATGGGCACCTCTGAAATTAATTCCAACAGCCCAAAAATACTTTCAAGATTATTTGGACATTTAAAATTATTTATAGCATTTAAATGTCCAAATGCAAATACTTTATGATTTAATTCAAAGATCCAAAGTGTCCTAGAAAAGTGAGCAACATTTTTGGCAGAGGTTCTGGACCAAGGCAAAGATGATGAACATTTTAGAAGGGCATTTCAGGTTCATATAAAAGATTTAATTTTGACCCTAGTTGAATTTCATTTGCTGCTAGGGTTTAACAGCCCCCATTTCAAATTCATTTGAATTTTAAACATGATGACATGAAGATCAAGCGAAGACAACAGGGGCTGAGCTAGGGTTGTGACAACTCACCCCTACTAAACAAGAATCTCGTCCCGAGATTCAAGACATGAGGTAAGAAGACAGAGAGGACTCAAAGCTAACATGATCTTCACAATCCAGGTTGCACCTCATAATAACGTTGATTCGATCATCATCTTTGTCTCGATGTCTT
This sequence comes from Triticum aestivum, assembly GCF_018294505.1. Taxonomy (NCBI): domain Eukaryota; kingdom Viridiplantae; phylum Streptophyta; class Magnoliopsida; order Poales; family Poaceae; genus Triticum; species Triticum aestivum. Next base: position 383,581,942 of record NC_057805.1, read on the forward strand.
GCTCTGAGAACTCCGTCCAACATGACAACGAGAAGAAGGCGAAAACTCTAGAAGAATCGATCTTCTCGAAGATCGAGTACTCATGATCAACTCATGGAATGAGACATAATAACCACAAAGCACACATCAGAGTGATGGAAAAGGAACAGATGACGAGGTTTCAAATTGGTAGGCAACCATTCCACGCTTAAGTAAGATGGTGCATGGTTTCAAGATAGCAAGGAAATAATTGCCATGATTCCATAACGGGGCACCTTAGCAGAGGTGACTCTTAGAATTATTTCCTTAGGTGGCAAAGGAATTACTTTTGATATAGAGATCATTGAGACTCTTTATACCAGCCTAAGGCAATCACAATCGATCATTTGAAGGAGTTCGAAAGAATGACATACTTGGGCTAGGGTGGACAATGTGGACTACCTTGTTGAAGACAACGTAATGGATGATTTTGCTTATCATCGGAGATGGATGGGACCCATGGTAAGCCCACTTTTGAAGATGATCCTGGACAACAATTACCGAGGTGCAAGCTGGGAACAAAATGCAAATGCTGGGAATGATCCTGGTAACTGGGGAAAAACTCAACAGTCGAGAGTGTTTCCAACGTTTGAATGGTTATAGAATCATCGAGGAAACTAGGAGCACAAGGATCCCTAAGGAACAACTTCTAGAATAAGTCGCACGAAATCCTCATGGAAAGATGGTCAAAGATACTACAATGACAGATCTTCCGGCTAGGTGTGTCGGCCAGAACATCAACCTTGTCGGGACCTACATCATAGATCCTGGAAAAAGTTGCAACCATCATATCTGCCTGAGATTCAGATCTGGTTGGTAACAGGATATTTCAGACAGCATGTCTGGAAAAGAAAGTTTGCAACACAAACCGATGAGATGACGTTGCGAGATTCTTAGGAAATGAACTACGATAGCAAGCTCCAAAACTTGAGCTGGTTCTGCTACAAACCTGTGAACACGCTGTCCAAGACAAGCATGACCACGTAGTAGTCTTATAATTAAACACTACTGAGTTCAGGTGGGGAACCATCATCGAGGATATCGAAGTCCTTGTGTAAGTCTAGCTCTTAAGAAGAAACTTATTCTCCTGGAACAAATCAATCAGTGGCTTGGTGTGCTAGGGATTTATATAGAATGAAGGTTGCAAGTCTCCAGACCACAGAATACTTCGCACGTATGCATGACTGACTTGGTATGATTCCAGAGGAAGCGAAACAAACTTTCTCAAATTCACGGCGGAAACTTGCATCATATGCACATGAATTAGAGGAAGTCGCTTCTTCCATCAAAACATAAACTTCATGAGCTAGCACGAAGAAAATGCTTTCAAAAGTTTCCAACACTAATCTTAGATGTTCAACATGAATCATGGACAAGATGAAAATGTTGTCAATGGGCTCAACAACAATCCATCCAGGCTTCCATATAGATGGAATTCCACAATTAAGTGAACACGGTGATAGCATTGGTCAGACCAAAAGATGTAGTGGTGTATGCTCGGGGGATCAACCATGAGTAAGACAACATTACGAACATCGTTGGTTCTGATTTGATTTGAGGATAGCCCACACTCAAATCAAAGTTTGGACAAGACAATAGATCCATCAACTGGTCACGAGATCAATCCATGAAGACATCATCTTTCTTCAACACACACACACACACACAAAGATATCCCTTTGGGAATGAACTAAGTTAGACAAGCTTTTATCTTCCAACTCTCCAAGTTGTTGTTTAGCTTGACCAACTGGCTCAGGGGTATTCAGCACAGATTCTTGGAGAAGGGGTGGTTTACAAAAAAACAACTTGATCACGAACTCAACATAGCGGTCAGGTGACAACCTGGTAACACTTCCGAGAAGATATTCAGAAAATCATGAACTACCCATATGTTACTAAGCTCGAGAACAATCTTGCTTTTCCGGGCAAGACGATATGATCACATGAGTAAGGGATTTGACACAATCCTGACTCCTTGATCGAAGGTGCACCAGGGAAATATGGACTAGGTAGCACAATCTATCTTAGAATGATTATTCAATAACCAACACGCTAAGAATGAGGTTATTGTCCATTTAACTACCAAGCAACGGAGTTGCTAGGAGTATAGGTTTCACACATCACGATCCACTTGTCGGCATTCTGGTTGCGACAACACGGAACCGAGGAATGAATAATGGTGGCGAGAAGTATCACTACGTCAAGAATTCATAAGAGAAGGTGCAATTCTCATGACATTCCTGACATAAAGTGGGTAATACTTTAGGGTAGAACAGGCCAAAAGCTTGATTGCATTTTGATCTATGGAATACAACTGCTTTGACCCAATCCTGGATATGGATGAGGTACTGGAGTTTGTTTCTCCTAGTCATTCCGAAATGGAATGGCTTGACAGACCACAAGAGTAATAGGCATCGATGAACAAATGCACGCATACTCCTGACTATCAATTGATAGATGAAGGCCAAAATACAACTGAAGAGAGACAACTCAAGGAACATATGATTTTCTGAGTTGTGGATGCATAGATTAATATGTCAAACCAAATTCAACAGGTTTCTTTCGTATAGTCCATGCAGAGAGGTAGGACTGGCAGAGTAACAGCATAGAATCGAGAACTCATCAAGAGCACTCTTATTGTGATCTTTCGGTTCAAAGAACTTCTGCCAAGGATGGTTCATGGTATTTTGGAAGAATGGTATACCACGGACCTCGAGGACTATCGCAAAGGTTACTAATAACCTAAAGGAACGAGCAACACTATCAACATGAAGTAAGTAGGGTGAATCTCGGGTTCAAAACCCAGGAATAGAATGCCTACTAAACTAAGTGGCATCACGGGATGCATCTCGGAAATGACTGCCAGAATCATCACACTGGGAACACAAAGCATGGCTAGATTACTAGGCGATTAACTAAGACACCTAGGGACATAATAGTAGCTCCAACCTATATACCGAGGCAATGAAGTACCTCAACACACTAGTTAGTGTGATTGATCTGGCACAAAGGAACTTCGGAACGGTAAGAAGGGATTTGCAAATGCATCAGACTATTTTAGAAACCTGGGATGACTCGGACAGCATAAGGGCTGTAAATGTTCAAAAAGATTTGAGACATGCTACAAAAATGGTGGCATAACCACTCAGAAGCACAATATCAAGGTTTCGAGATCAACAGTTAACATACGGAAGTAGTAGAAACTGAACTGAGGCTTCAAACCATCAATCCTATAAGTCTACAGATTAGTAACACGTGATCCTGATAGAAAGAAGAGAAAGCCTAGTTCCTAAACCCCTTAGAAAGGATGAGATGACTCGGATCAGAAGGCATAAGGTATAAGGAGTAAAAAGATCCTTACGTTCCCATCCACAATCAATTCCCTTATATAACTAAAGAATTTCTAGACTCAACTTCGACCAGTTTGGCTTGGTAATCCTACAGGCAGTCAGGCTCTGATACCAAAGCTGTCAGGACCCCGATCCTAAGTCACACCGATCTAGCATGTAACACATCATATCACTTTGCGGCCTCACGCATGGTATTTCCATGGGTGCCACCTTACATGGCCTGGGTTCTCTCTCATATGGATGCTAGCGACACTATCATATACGTGAGCCAAAAGGCGCAAATGGTCCCGGGCCAGGTGAGGTGGCACCCGTGGAAATACCGTGCGTGAGGCCGCAAAGTGATATGATGTGTTACATGCTAGATCGGTGTGACTTAGGATCGGGGTCCTGACATTTCATATTGAGCTTTCATACACTTATAGCTCTTAGTGCATCCGTTGCATGGCAATCCCTACTCCTCGCGTTGATATCGATTGATGGGCATCTCCATAGCCCGTTGGTTATCCGCGGAGACTTTCTTACTTTTTTGTCTTCTTTATATTTACCCCTATCATCATACTCTATTCCACCCGTAGTGCTATATCCATGGCTTGCGCTCATGTATTGCGTGATGGTTGAAAAAGCTGAAGCGCGTTAAAAAGTATGAACCAATTGCTCGGCTTGTCATCGGGGTTGTGCACGATAAATACTTTATGTTAAGAAGACAGAGCATGACAAGACTACATGATTTTGTAGGGATAGCTTTCTTTAGCGTTGATATTTTGAAAGACATGATTGTTTGTTGGGATGCCTGAGGTCTTTATGTCAAATTATAGATTATTGCTTTGAATCACTTATGTCTTAATATTCATGCCATGACTAGACATATGATCAAGTTTATGCTAGGTAGCATTCCACATCAAAAATTATCTTTTTTATCATTTACCTACTCGAGGATGAGCAGGAATTAAGCTTGGGGATCCTGATACGTCTCCGTCGTATCTATAATTTTTGGTTGTTTCATGCCAATATTATACAACTTCCACATGTTTTTGGCAACAATTTATATGATTTATTGGACTAACCTATTGATCTAGTGCCCAGTGCCAGTTCCTGTTTTTTGTATGTTTTTTGTATCGCAGAAAATCCAGATCAAACGAAGTCAAAATGCAATAAAATTTCACGGAGAATTATTTTGGAATATATGTGATTTTTGGGAGTTGGAATCACCGCAAACGGAGGCCCATGGTGGGCACAACCCACCAGGGCGCGGTCCCGAAGCCAGACGTGGTGGGTTATTCCCTCCTCGAACATCGGTTCGAGCTCTACTTCAGGCGCAAGGAAGCTTATATCCGAAAAAAACTGTGTTAAAATCTCAGCGCAATCGGAGTTACGGATCTCCAGGAATATAAGAAACGATTTTCGACCAGATCGGGGGAACGCGAAACAGAAGAGAACAGAGAGGGAGATCCAATCTTGGAGGGGCTCCCGCCCCTCCGCGGCCATGGAGGCCATGGACCAGAGGGGGAACTCTCCTCCCATCTGGGGGGCAAGGAAGAAGAAGAAGGAGGGGGGCTCTCTCCCCCTCTCTCTCGGTGCCGCCGGAGTGCCGCCGGGGCAACGATTGGGACGGCGATCTACATCAAAAATCTTGCTACCGTTGATATGTCTCCAACGTATCTATAATTTTTTATTGTTCCATGCTGTTTTATTATCAATCATGGATGTTTTATAATAATTTTATAGTCATTTTATATCATTATTAGTACTAACCTATTGACATAGTGTCAAGTGCCAATTGCTGTTTTTTCCATGTTTTTTACATCGCAGGAAATCAATATCAGACGAAGTCCAAATGCCACGAAACTTCATGATGATTTTTTATGGGCCAGAAGGAAGGCAATGGGACATGGTTGCACCTGGGGGGTTCCCCGAGGGGGCACAACCCACCAGGGCGCGCCAGGAGGCCCAGGCGTGCCCTGGTGGGTTGTGCCCACCTCGGGTGCCCCCCAGACCGCCTCTTTGCTCTATTAATACCCCAAAAATCCCAGAACCCTAGAAGCGTCGACGAAATATTCATCCAGTCACCGCAGAGTCCAAAACCACCAGATCCAATCTAGACATCGTCACGGAGGGGTTCACCACTTCCATTGGTGCCTCTCCGATGATGCGTGAGTAGTTCTTTATAGACCTTCGAGACCGTAGTTAGTAGCTAGATGGCTTCCTCTCTCTCTTTTGATTCTCAATACAATGGTCTCTTGGAGATCCATATGATGTAAGTCTTTTGCGGTGTGTTTGTTGGGATCTGATGAACTTCGAGTTTTTGATCAGTTATATCTTTTAATATCCATGAAAGTTATTTGAGTTTCTTTGATCTCTTATAGCCTCATATTTCTTATCTGATGTTTGGGTTTTGTTTGGCCAACTTGATCTATTTATCTTGCAATGGGAAGAGGTGCCCGGTAGTGGGTTCGATCTTACGGTGCTTGATCCTAGTGACAGAAAGGGAACCGACACGTATGTATCGTTGCTACTAAGGATAAAAAGACGAGATCTATATCTATCGCCATATAGATAAATGGATCTTGTCTACATCATGTCATCGTTTTTATTGCATTACTCCGTCTTTCCATGAACTTAATACACTAGATGCATGCTGGCTAGCAGTCGATGTGTGGAGTAATAGTAGTAGATCCAGGCAGGAGTCGGTCTACTAATCTTGGACGTGATGCCTATGTAATGATCATTGCCTGGATATCGTCATAATTATTTGAAGTTCTATCAATTGCCCAACAGTAATTTGTTTACCCACCATTTGCTATTTTTCTCGAGAGAAGCCACTAATGAAACCTACGGCCCCCGGGTCTTGTTTCTCATATATTTGCCTTGTGATCTACTTTTCCTTTGCATTTTTATTCAGGTCTATTCAACCAAAAAACTACAAAAATACCTTGTTGTGTTTTATCTTTATTTATTTTATTTGGCGTTCGATCTATCAATCTACTACAATTTACCTCACGTCCGTTTGCCTATCTTGAGGTGTCGTACCCCGAAAGGGATTGACAACCCCTTTAAAATGTCGGGTTGCGAGGTGTTGTTGTTTGTGTGCAGGTGTTGTTTATGTTGTGTTGATTGGTTCTCTACTGGTTCGATAACCTTGGTTTCATCACTGACGGAAATACCTACCATCGCTGTGCTACATCATCCCTTCCTCTTGGGGGAAATACCGACGTAGTTGCAGCAACCATCAAGGAGAGTTTCTGGCGCCGTTGCCGGGGAGGATCTTCAACATAACCAGGTTCCTAATTACAAATCTCATCTCTTCGCAAATTACATTATTTGCCTCTTGTTTTCCTCTCCCCCACTTCACAAAAATTTGCCGTTTTATTCGCCCTCTTTTTTCGTTTGCCTTTTTCTTGTCAGATCTCATGTTTGCCTGTGTTGCCATGTGCCTTCTATTTGCTTACATCTTCGCTTGCTAAAAATCTATTGATATGGATCCTCATCCACTTGCTAATCTTTTTAAAAGATCCAATCATGATGGACTAATTGCTAGTGAGTTGAGTGCACTAGATTGTCTTTATGAAGTTTTGCTTGAGATTCGTGAATCTGAAAATTGTGATGAAGAAATTTATGAAGTGATTCATGATAGCTCCTTGAATGGAAAGCATGATTGCAATAATTTTACTATAAATTATATTAATGTCAATTGTGCTAATAATATGCAAAACCGCAAGCTTGGGGATGCTTGTTTTTTCATGTCCGCTACTTATTGCAATGATCATGATTGGGGTGATAATGTTTCTTATGATCTTGAAAATTTATTTAAGCCTCATGATGAATATGTTTGCGATAATATTGAAAGTGGGTTTGGAAGAGTGTCAACTTTAGCTAAAAATAATCCCACATATTTGGAGAGTGTTCAATCTTATGATTTTTTTATGAAAGTGGGCTTAGAGAGGTCATGACTTTATTTGATGATCCCACTATTTTGGAAGTGTCAACTTTGCATGCATGTGGATCATAAAGAGAAAATTTTATATGATAGTTACTTATTGAATTTTATTATGATCCTACATATAATTATTATGAGAGAGGAAAATATGGTTGTGGAAATTTTCATGTTATTAAATTTCCTCTCGGTGTGTTCAGATTGTCAATGTTTTATTCCTCTCCTTTGCATATGCTAGATATTTCTTGTCTTGGTAAATTGTTTTCCTATAAAATTCCTATGCATAGGAAGTATGTTAGACTTAAATTTGCTTGACACATGTTTCATGATGTTCACATTGTGTTTCAATTATTATCTGTTGTGTGAGCATCGTTGAAATATTATGCCTAGCTAAGGGCGTAAAACTATAGCGCTTGTTGGGAGGCAACCCAATGAATAAAATTTATTTTTGCTTTTTGCTATCTGTTTTGTGTGTTTGCACAATTATGCTACTGGTATGATTGTGTTTTTTTGTGTTTTAATTAGTGTTTGTGCCAAGTAAAGCCTTTAGGATCTTCTTCGGTGATAGTTGTTTGATCTTGCTGATAAAGACAGAAACTTTGCGCTCACGAAAATAATTTTCATAAATCATAGGAGCTTTTGCCCTGATTCTTTTTGCAGAAGATTAATATTCAAATTACCCTGGTCTTCCTAATTTGCTTGAATTTTAGGAGTTCCAGAAGTATTAGCCAAAGTCAGATTGCTACAGACTGTTCTGTTTTGACATATTCTGTTTTCTTTTTGTTGTGTGCTTATTTTGATGGCTCTATGGTTTTGTTTGATGATTTTTTGCCATTGAAAAGTTGAAATATAGTATATATAATACAAAAACAAAATATGAATTGGTTTGATACAGCACTTATAGTAGTGGTTTGCTTTCTTATACTAACGGATCCCATGAAGGTTTTGTTGAGTTTTGTGTGATTGAAGTTTTCAAGTTTTGGGTTATCTTATGATGGATGAAAGAATGATAGAAGATCCTAAGCTTGGGGATGCCCCGGCATCCCAAGCTATTATCCAAGAATGAGCAACCAACTAAGCTTGGGGATGCCCCCGAGTGGCATCCCCTATTTCTTCTAACGACCATCGGTATTTTACTCGAGACTATATTTTTATTCGTCACATGATATGTGTTTTGCTTGGAGCGTCTTGTATGATATGAGTCTTTTCTTGTTTTTTTTTGCATTTTAAGTCATCAATCCTTGCTGGACACACCTATTTGAGAGAGCCAAAATTATATCATGACTTGTTAGAATTGCTCTCTGTGCTTCACTTAAATCTTTTATGAGCTAGGACTTGCTCTAGTGCTTCACTTATATCTTTTTGAGCACGGTGTGCTTAGTATTTTTGAAGAAATGCTCTCTTTCTTCACTTAGATTTATTTGAGAGTTAGTAAAATTTTGAAGAAATTCTCTCTTGCTTCACTTAAATTATTTTGAGAGAAAGAAAATTTGTTATGCTCATGACCTTCATTTATATTTGTTTGAGCTTATGAAAAGCAACACATAAAAGTTAGTCCCAAAGTGATAGATATCCAAGAAGGATAAAGTGAAAAAATGTCATGAAGATCATTGGACAAAATAAACTTGATTCCTTGTAATAGTTTTGAGATATGATGATGTGATATGTGAGTTATGTTGACGAGTAATTGTGCTCTAGTAAGAATATTGGTGTTAAGTCTAGTAAGAATATTCGTGTTAAGGTTTCTGATTCCCTATGCATGCACGAAAGTCAATAATCATGCAATGAAAATTATATCCTACTTGTGGTGCATTATTCGGTGTTAATTATGCTTAATGCTTGCTTTACGAAATTATTCGTTTCTTGGTTGGTCGCTTCTCAGTCTTTTTGCTAGCCTTCATTTTGCACTAAGTATGAACTCTACTTGTGCATCCAAAATCCTTTAAACCAGTTTTGCCACATGAGTCCACTATATCTACCTATATGCATTATTCTTTTGCCGTTCTAAGCAAATTTGCATGTGCCATCTCTAATTTTCAAAATAAACTTCTCTTTTGTGTGTTTGTTTCGCTCGCGGAACGGTAACGGGTGGCTAATATTTTCCATGTTGGATGTGTTATTCTCACGATGAGTGTTTATTCACTTGTAATTGCACGAGAGTAAGGCAGAGGTTTTAGGGATGCCCAGTCCCGAAATGCAAAAATGAATTTACTTTATGTTGTCAAATAATAATTTCCTTGGAAAGTGTTGGTATGGAAGGCACCCGTGGATACGGCTAGCCATGGAAAGTGAAAGTATGGTGGAAATAGGAATAAACTTTATTTTCTGTTTGGGAACCGCCTATGGCATATCTAGCATGGAAAGTGTTCTTAGCTCTACTCGTTTTCTTTGGTGGGATGGATACACCTCCAAAAAAGTTTTTATCTCTAATTTTTCGATTTGAGCTCTCGCACCTCTACAAATCCCTACTTCCCTCTGCGAAGGGCCTTTCTTCTACTTTATGGAATTTTTATTTTGAATTTGAGTTTCCATCTTCTCTTACAAAAGCACCAACTAGGAGGCAATATGATCGTGCTTAAGTATTGGGTGTGGTTAATATTCGAGTGTGTTTCATGAATGGATCAATATTTGAGCATGATGGGATAGGGATAACTTGTTTTAGCATTGATATTTTGAAAGACATGGTTGCTTGTTGATATGCTTGAGTATCTAAATTATTATGTGAAAACTAGACTATTGCTTTGAATCACATAAAAGTCCAAATGTCCATGCTATAAAGAAAATAATATGATATGACTTGATGAACAGCACTCCACATCAAAAATTCTGTTTTTATCACTTACCTACTCGAGGACGAGTAGGAGTTAAGATTGGGGATGCTGATACGTCTCCAACGTATCTATAATTTTTGATTGTTCCATGCTGTTTTATTATCAATCTTGGATGTTTTATAATCATTTTATAGTCATTTTATATCATTTTTTAGTACTAACCTAATGACATAGTGCCAAGTGCCAGTTGTTGTTTTTCCATGTTTTTTACATCGTAGGAAATCAATATCAGACGAAGTCCAAATGCTACGAAACTCCATGATGATTTTTTATGGGCTAGAAGGAAGGCAATGGGCCCTGGTTGCACCTGGGGGTGCCCCGAGGGGGGCACAACCCACCAGGGCGCGCTAGGAGGCCCAGGCGCGCCCTGGTGGGTTGTGCCCACCTCGGGTGCCCCCGGACCGCCTCTTTCCTCTATAAATACCCCAAAAATCGCAGAACCCTAGAAGCGTCGACGAAATATTCATCCAGCCGCCGCAGAGTCCAGAACCACCAGATCCAATCTAGACACCGTCACGGAGGGGTTCACCACTTCCATTGGTGCCTCTCCGATGATGCATGAGTAGTTCTTTGTAGACCTTCGGATCCATAGGTAGTAGCTAGATGGCTTCCTCTCTCTCTCTTTTGATTCTCAATACAATGGTCTCTTGGAGATCCATATGATGTAAGTCTTTTGAAGTGTGTTTGTTGGGATCTGATGAACTTCGAGTTTATGATCAGTTATATCTTTTTATATCCATGAAAGTTATTTGAGTTTGTTTGATCTCTTATATGCATGATCTCTTATAGCCTCGTATTTCTTCTCCGATATTTGGGTTTTTTTGGCCAACTTGATCTATTTATCTTGCAATGAAGAGATGCATGCCCGGTAGTGGGTTCGATCTTACGATGCTTGATCCCAGTGACAGAAAGGGAACCGACACGTATGTATCGTTTCTACTAAGGATAAAAAGACGAGATCTATATCTACCGCCATATAGATAAACGGATCTTGTCTACATCATGTCATCGTTCTTATTGCATTACTCCATTTTTTCATGAACTTAGTACACTAGATGCATGCTGGATAGCGGTCGATGTGTGGAGTAATAGTAGTAGATGCAGGCAGGAGTCGGTCTACTAATCTTGGACGTGATGCCTATGTAATGATCATTGCCTGGATATCATCATAATTATTTGAAGTTCTATCCATTGCCCAACAATAATTTGTTTACCCACCGTTTGCTATTTTTCTCGAGAGAAGCCACTAGTGAAACCTACGGCCCCCGGGTCTTGTTTCTCATATATTTGCCTTGCGATCTACTTTTCCTTTGCATTTTTATTCAGATCTATTAAACCAAAAAAATACAAAAATACCTTGCTGCGTTTTATATTTATTTATTTTATTTGGCGTTCGATCTATCAATCTACTACAATTTACCTCACGCCCGTTTGCCTATCTTGAGGCGCCGTACCCCGAAAGGGATTGACAACCCCTTTAAAACGTCTCGTTGCGAGGTGTTTTTGTTTGTGTGCAGGTGTTGTTTACGTTGTGTTGCTTGGTTCTCCTACTGGTTCGATAACCTTGGTTTCATCACTGAGGGAAATACCTACCGTCGTTGTGCTACATCATCCCTTCCTCTTGGGGGAAATACCGACATAGTTCCAGCAACCATCAACCATCAACACCAACTTTCTCCCCCTCTATGCAGCAGTGTAACACCCCTTCTCCCCGCTGTATCTCTACTTAAACATGGTGCTCAACTCCATATATTATTTCCCAATGATCTATGGTTATCCTATGATGTTTGAGTAGATCTGTTTTGTCCTATGGGTTAATCGTGATCTTGGTTGGTATGATTGTATATTTTATTTATTGTGATGTCCTACGGTGCCCTCCATTCTCGCGCAAACGTGAGGGGCCCCGCTATAGGGTGTTGCATTATGTTCATGGTTTACTTATTGTCAGTGTGGCGGGGGATGACAGCAGCCCAAGCGCGGATAAGTGGGTTATGGCGTATGGGAGTAAAGAGGACTTGATACTTAATGCTATGGTTGGGTTTCACGACCTTAATGATCTTTAGTAGTTGCGGATGCTTGCTAGGGGTCCAATCATAAGTGCATATGATCCAAGTAGAGAAAGTATGTTAGCTCATGCCTCTCCCTCATATAAAATTGCAAGAATGATTACCGGTACTTGCTATTGATTGCTTAGGGACAAATAACTTTCTTGTTGACAAAAGCTCTCTACTAAAACTAACTTAGTTGTGTATTTATCTAAACATCCCCTAGATTTTATTTACGTGCTCTTTATTATCTTGCAAACCCATCCTATCACACTTACAAAGTACTTCTAGTTTCATACTTGTTCTAGGTAAAGTGAACGTCAAGCGTGCGTAGAGTTGTATCGGTGGTCGATAGAACTTGAGGGAATATTTGTTCTACCTTTAGCTCCTCGTTGGGTTCGACACTCTTATTTATCGGAGAAGGCTACAAATGATCCCCTATACTTGTGGGTTATCATGGACATCACCAACGATGTAAAGGCGCTCGAGAATTCGGTCATCGCCTGCCAGAATCTTGTCAACATCCAGGGCAAATATAAGATCTGGGGCAGCAAGGAGCATGAGAAGGACTCACTGGCTCACCTTGCCGAGGCCATCATCGACCCCTACTACAGAGACATGAAGGGTTCCTGCAACAAGGACAAGCGTGCCTGGCACTCGGCCTGGATGGAGAAACTCGACAAAGCTCGCATCATGTACGCGGCCAAGGAGGCGTACACGAGCTACGACATGTACAGGCGGATCGTTGACATGAGGAAGTGCCTCCTTCCCCAAAACGGCCCGGGATCCAGCCGGAAGCAGAGCAATGGCAAGTGTCGTCGCAACAATAAGTAGATGATTAGATCCACCTTTCTCCTAGTTTAGTATGCATGTAATTGCTTACTTTGGTGTGTGGAATTGTTATGTGTGTAGTCACTTGTGTAATTGTATGCTTAATTTGGTTTTTCAATGCTGTCTTTAAGTGTATAAGTTGATGCTCTGTAGACAGAGCAAATCACATCACACATGGACTAAACAATGGAACCCGCCGGTGATGATTTCATCAATCACTGACAATTGTATACCAGCAATCGTTTGCTGACAACACACACGGCTTGTTAACAGGAATCGTCTGTGTTGTTATCGGTCTTCCCACACGTTTCCTATTACAGACCTGTTTGCGGCGCATCACACACATCTTGTTAAGTTGAACCGTCTATGTTCTCTAGTCTCAACGCAAATAGTTCATCCGAGTGAACCATATGACGTATATCGCACACACCTTGATCTGGCTGACCGTTTCTTTTGTGTTGCCTAATCACAAACAGTTCATCCGAGTGAACCGTATGCTGTATACCGCACACACCTTCATCTGGCTGCCCGTTTCTTTTGTTCCTCCTCATTTCAAATAGTTAATTGAACTGAACCGTATGCCCTGCATTGCACACGCAACAAAAATTTGAACCGTGTTTGATGCATCCGTCATCGCAAACATTTTACACCTTTTTGATTGTTTTTTTACACCACCGTTTGCGATTATTCAATTGCACATAGTTTCGTCGAAGGTTCTCTGATTGTAGTGTCGCATTAGCAGCATCCTGCAGTAGTGAACAATCAAAAATTATAGATACGTTGGAGACGTATCAAGCATCCCAAGCTTAATTCCTGCTCGTCCTCGTGTAGGTAAATGATAAAAACAAAATTTTTGATGTGGAATGCTACCTAACATATTTATCTATGTGATTTTTCTTTATTGTGGCATGAATATTCAGATCCATAAGATTCAAAACAAAATTTTAATATTGACATAAAACAATAATACTTCAAGCATACTAATAAAGCAATCATGTCTTATCAAAATAACATGGCCAAAGAAAGTTATCCCTTCAAAATCATATAGTCTGGCTATGCTCCATCTTCATCATACAAAGTATTGAATCATGCACAACCCCGATGACAAGCCAAGCAATTGTTTCAAACTTTTGATGTTCTCAAACTTTTTCAACTTTCACGCAATACATGAGCGTGAGCCATGGATATAGCACTATAGGTGGAATAGAATATGGTGGTTGTGGAGAAGACAAAAAGAAGGAGATAGTCTCACATCAATTAGGCGTATCAATAGGCTATGGAGATGTCCATCAATAGATATCAATGTGAGTGAGTAGGGATTGCCATGCAACAGATGCACTAGAGCTATAAGTGTATGAAAGCTCAGAAAGAAACTAAGTGAGTGTGCATCCAACTCACTTGCTCACGAAGACCTAGGGAAATTTTGAGGAAGCCCATCATTGGAATATACAAGCCAAGTTCTATAATGAAAACTTCCCACTAGTATATGAAAGTGACAACATAGGAGACTCTCTATCATGAATATGATGGTGCTACTTTGAAGCACAAGTGTGGAAAAAGGATAGTAGCATTGCCCCTTCTCTCTTTTCTCTCATTTTTTATATTTTGGGCTCTTTGGCCTCTCTTTTTTTCCCTTTTTTCTTTTCTCTTTTTTTTCTTTTTCGTCCGGAGTCTCATCCCGACTTGTGGGGGAATCATAGTCTCCATCATCCTTTCCTCACATGGGACAATGCTCTAATAACGACGATCATCACACTTTTATTTACTTACAACTCGAGAATTACAACTAGATACTAGAACAAATATATGACTCTATATGAATGCCTCCGGCGGTGTACCGGGATGTGCAATGACTCAAAAGTGACATGTATAAAAAAATATGAATGGTGGCTTTGCCACAAATACAATGTCAACTACATGATCATGCAAATCAATATGACAATAATGAAGCGTGTCATAATAAACGGGACGGTGAAAGTTGCGTGGCAATATATCTTGGAATGGCTATGGAAATGCCATAATAGGTAGGTATGGTGGCTGTTTTGAGGAAGGTATATGGTGGGTGTAATGCATCGGTGAAAGTTGTGCGGTACTAGAGAGGCTAGCAATGGTGGAAGGGTGAGAGTGCGTATAATCCATGGACTCAACATTAGTCATAAAGAACTCACATACTTATTGCAAAATTCTATTAGCTATTGAAACAAAGTACTACACGCATGCTCCTAGGGGGATAGATTGGTAGGAAAAGACCATCGCTCGTCCCCGACCGCCACTCATAAGGAAGACAATCAATAAATAAATCATGCTTCGACTTCATCACATAACGGTTCACCATACGTGCATTCTACGGGAATCACAAACTTTAACACAAGTATTTGTACCAATCCATAATTCACTAGCATGACTCTAATATCACCATCTTTATATCTCAAAACAATCATAAGGAATCAAACTTCTCATAGTATTCACTGCACTTAATATGAAAGTTTTTATTATATCCCTCTTGGATGCCCATCATATTAGGACTAAATTCCTAACCAAAGCAAATTACCATGTTGTTTACAGAGACTCTCAAAATAATATAACTGAAGCAAGAGAGTTCAACAATTTCTATAAAATAAAACCACCGTCGTGCTCTAAAAAGATATAAGTGAAGCTCTAGAGCATATTGCCTAGCTCAAAATATATAAGTGAAGCACATAGAGTATTCTAATAAATCACGATTCATGCATGTTCCTCTCAAAAGGTATGTACAGCAAGGATGATTGTGACAAACTAAATAGCAAAGACTCATATGATACAAGAGCTCCAAGCAAAACACATATCATGTGGTGGATAAAAATATAGCCTCAAGTAAATTTACCGATGGATTGAAGACGAAAGAGGGGATGCCTTCCGGGGCATGCCCAAGCTTAGGCTCTTGGTTTTCCTTGAATATTACCTTGGGGTGCCTTGGGCATCCCCAAGATTAGGCTCTTGGTTTTCCTTGAATATTACCTTGGGGTGCCTTGGGCATCCCCAAGATTAGGCTCTTGCCACTCCTTATTCCATAGTCCATCAAATCTTTACCCAAAACTTGAAAACTTCACAACACAAAACTCAACAGAAAACTCATGAGATCCGTTAGTATAAGAAAATAAAATCACCACTTTTGGTACTGTTGTGAACTCATTATTTATTTATATTGGTGTAATATCTACTGTATTCCAACTTATCCATGGTTCATACCCCCCGATACTACCCATAGATTCATCAAAATAAGCAAACAACACATAGAAAACAGAATCTGTCAAAAACTGAACAGTCTGTAGCAATGTGTAAACTTCGAATACTTTTGTAACTCCAAAAATTCTGAAAAATTAGGACAACGGAGGCAATTTGTATATGAATCTTTTGCAAAAAGAATCAGATTTTATCGCGCTTTTGTGATTTTTAATAATTCTGGCATTGAGCTCAAAAGTTTCTGTTTTTCAGCAAGATCAATTCAACTATCACCATAAGCCATCCCAAAGGTCTTACCTGGCACAAACACTAATTAGAACACCAAAACACAATTACTACAGAGGTAATAATGTGTATTTTATTCAAGAATAGTAGGAAAACGAAAAACACAAAAATAAAATTGGGTTGCCTCCCAACAAGCGCTATTGTTTAACGCCCCTAGCTAGGCATATTGCAATAGATCTAGGTATTGGCATCTTTGGTATGCAATCCATAAGTAGCTCTCATATGGCAACTTAATTTTATTTCTTGGAAAGTTTTCCATGCCTTGCCTTAACGGAAATTGAAATCTAATGTTTCCTTCTTTCATATCAATAATTGCACCACTCGTTCTAAGGAAAGGTCTACCAAGAATAATAGGACATGTAGTATTGCAATCTATATCAAGAACAATGAAATCTACGGGCACATAATTCCTATTTGTAACTATAAGAACATCATTAATCCTTCCCATAGGTTTCTTTATAGTGGAATCCGCAAGATGCAAATTTAAAGAACAATCATCAAATTCACGGGAACCTAGCACATCACATAAAGTTTTCAGGATCGTGGAAACGCTAGCACCCAAATCACACAAAGAATGGCACTCATAATCTTTAATTTTAATCTTTATGGTAGGTTCCCACTCATCATAAAGCTTTCTGGGGATAGAAACTTCCAACTCAAGTTTTTCTTCAAAAGATTTCATCATAGCATCAACAATATGTTCAGTAAAAGCTTTATTTTGATTATAAGCATGAGGATAATTCAACATGGATTGCAACAAGGAAATAAAATCTATCAAAGAACAATTATCATAATTAAAATCCTTTAAATCCAAAAGAGTGGTTCATAGCTACTTAAAGTTTTGACCTCTCCAATCCCACTTTTATCAATTTTTGCATCAAGATCTATAAACTCTGAATCATTGGGGCACCTTCTAGCTAAAGTTGAATCATCTCCAGTCCCATCTTTATCAAGATTTATATTAGAAAACAAAGATTCAATATGAGTCACATCAATCATTATAAGATCTTCATCACTATTTTCACGAGATATCGAAGAACACGCCTTTACAAACAATTCTCGCTTAGCACGCATCCTAGCAGTTCTTTCTTTACATTCATCAATAGAAATTCTTATAGCTTTTAGAGACTCATTAATATCATGCTTGGGTGGAATAGATCTACTTTTTCAAAGAATCAATCTCAAGAGAAATTCTATCCACGTTCCTAGCCAAATCATCAATCTTAAGCAATTTTTCTTCAACCATATCATTGAAATTATTTTGGGAACTAATAAATTATTCAATATTGTTCTCAAGATCAGAGGGAATATTATTATAATTTCCATAAGAATTGTTGTAGGAATTACCATAATTATTAGAAAAATTACTAGGAAACGGCCTAGGATTGAAATTACCTATATATGCGTTATTACCAAAATTGTTCCTACCAACAAAATTCACATCCATAGATTTATTATTATTATCAATCAAAGTAGACAAAGGCATATCATTAGGATCAATAGGAGCACTCTTACTAGCAAACAATTTCATAAGTTCAACCATCTTTCCACTCAAAACATTAATTTCTTCAATCGCATGCACTTTTTTACTAGTAGAGGATCTTTCGGTATGCCATTGAGAGTAATTAGCCATAATATTATCTAGGAGTTTAGTAGCTTCTCCTAATGTGATTTCCATAAAAGTGCCTCCCGCGGCCGAATCTAAAAGATTTCTAGATGCAAAATTCAATCTGGCATAAAAAATGTGTATGATCATCCATAAACTTAAATATGGGTAGGGCAATTTCTTATCATCAATTTCATCCTCTCCAAAGATTGTGCAACATGTTCATGATCAAGTTGCTTAAGATTCATTATATCGTTCGTAAGGGAGATGATCTTAGTGGGAGGAAAATACTTGGAAATAAAAGCATCTTTACACTTATTCCATGAATCAATACTATTTTTAGGCAAAGATGGAAACCAAGTTTTAGCACGATCTCGTAGTGAGAATGGAAATAGCTTCAATTTAACAATATCATTATACACATCTTTCTTCTTTTGCATATCACACAACTCAATGAAAGTATTTAGATGGGATGCGGCATCTTCACTAGGAAGGCCGGAAAAATGTTTTCTCATAACAAGATTCAACAAAGCGGCATTAATTTCATAAGATTCCGCACTAGTGGAGGGAGCAATCTGAGTGCTAATAAAATCATTGTTATTGGTATTGGAAAATTCACACAACTTGGTGTTCTTTTGAGTCATCATGACAAAGCAAGAAATCTAACACACGAGAAAACAAAAAGCAAACAAAAACATGAACGGGAGAAGGGCGAAAAAAGGCAATTCTTTTTGTATTTTTTTGAAAATTGTTTTAGAAGTGGGGGAGAGGAAAACGAGAGGCAAATGGAAAATAATGTAATGCAAGAGATGAGAGTTTATGATGGGTACTTGGTAGGCTTGATGTAGACCTCCCCGGCAACGACGCCAGAAATTCTTCCTGCTACTTCTTGAGCTTGCGTTGGTTTTTTCCCTTGAAGAGGAAAGGGTGATGCAGCAAAGTAGAGATAAGTATTTCCCTCAGTTAGTGAACCAAGGTATCAATCCAGTAGGAGGTACAAGCAATTCCCCAATCTATGCACCTGCACAAACAATCAAACACTTGCACCCAACGCGATAAAGGGGTTGTCAATCCCTTCACGGTCAATTGCAAAGGTGAGATCCGATAGAGATAGGTGTAAAAGATTGCTAAAACATAAAACTAAATAAAAGTAAATAAATTGCAAAAAAATAATTTTTGGTTCTTTTGGATTATAGATCTGAGAATATATAATGCAAAATAGACCCGGCAGCCATAGGTTTCACTAGAGGCTTCTCTCTTGAAGGCAAATAATACGGTGGGTGAACAAATTACTGTCGAGCAATTGATAGAAAATTGCGAAGTTATGACGATATCCAAGGCAATGATTATGCATATAGGCATCACGCCTGTGTCAAGTAGACCGACTCCTGCCTGTATCTACTACTATTACTCCACACATCGACCGCTATCCAGCATGCATCTAGAGTATTAAGTTCATAAAGAACGGAGTAACGCCTTAAGTAAGATGACATGATGTAGAGGGATAAACTCAAGCAATATGATGAAAACCCCATCTTTTTATCCTTGATGGCAACAATACAATATGTACCTCACTACCCCTACTATGTCATTGGGTGAGGACACCGCAAGATTGAACCCAAAACTAAGCACCCCTCCCATTGCAAGAAATACCAATCTAGTTGGCCAAACCAAACCAATAATTTGAAGACAAATACAAAGATATCAAATCATGCATATAAGAATTCAGAGGAGATTCAAATAATATTCATAGATAATCTGATCATAAATCCACAATACATTGGATCTCGACAAACACACCGCAAAAGAAGATTATATCCGATAGATAACCAAGAACATCGAGGAGAACATGGTATTGAGAATCAAAGAGAGAGAAGAAGCCATCTAGCTACTAGCTATGGACCCGTAGGTCTGAGGTAAACTACTCACGCTTCATCAGAAGGGCAATAGGGTTGATGTAGATGCCCTCCATGATCGAATCCCCCTCTTGCAGATCGCCGGAAAATGCCCCAAGATGGGATCTCACGGGAACAGAAGGTTGTAGCGGTGGAAAAGTATTTTTTGCTTGCCCTGTTGATGATGGAATATTTAGGAATTTATAGACGGAAGAATAGGGTTAGAGGAGCCTCGAGGGGCCCACAAGGCAGGGGCGCACCCCCTGGGGCGTGCCCTACACCCTTGCCGCCGCCTCGAGACTCCTTTGCACTGGTTCTCAAGTCCTACGTGTGTCTTCTGGTCCAAGAAAAATCATCGTAAAGTTTTATTCCGTTTGGACTCCGTTTGATATTCCTTTTCTGTGAAACTCAAAAACAAGGAAAAGCCAGAAACTGGCACCATGCTCTGGGTTAATAGGTTAGTCCCAAAAATAATATAAAATAGCATATTAATGCATATAAAACATCCAAAACAGATAATAATAGCATCAAACAATAAAAAATTATAGATACGTTGGAGACGTATCAACCACCATGCCAGATTGTTCCAGAGGCTTCCTTTTTTAATTGCTTAACAATAAGGCTGTAGGAGATAAGGATGAACGAGAGAAGGCCTTACCTGCAAATGTGGAGAAAGGTGCGGGTATATTTTTGCAAAATTGCCATAGTTTGCTTTCTATCCATCAGATATAGATCGGACGGTCTATATTGCAAGATGGCAGGCACACCATCATCGCCAACTCAGTTTTTTATAGTCCGCATATAAGATGTGGTCAAAGTCAAACTTTGTAAAGTTTGACTAACTTTATAGGATTTTTTTAACATCTACAATACTAAAGTTATATGTTATGAAAATTAATTTCATCATGCATCTAATATTATTGATTTCATAGTGTGGATGTTGGTATCTTTTCCTACAAAGCTAGTCAAATTTTACAAAGTTTGACTTTGACTAAATATTATATGCAAACTAAAAAGAAACTAAGGAAGTACAATACTGGGCTATAAGCCCGCTTATGTGGAAGAGAGAGGCATTGAAAAAGTGAAGGAGTGGGCTCTAATGCAAGAGCCCGTCTCTACACGTGCTCCTAGGAATAAAAAAACATTTGTGTCTAAAAAAAGAAGGTAAAAACGTTTGAGAGCAAATAGATAGAGAGAAAGTGAGAAAAGGTTGTAACCTTATAGTCAACACTATGGTACATGAGGAAGGAGGGAGTTGTGCACATGCCAAGTTCACTGGGCTGCCGTGTTTCACGCTCCTCCGTCGTAACAGTGGAGACAATAGCTTTCAACAGAAATAAACAAATGAATACTCCTTTCTCGTACTCAACATCGAAAAGAATACTTTCATTCGCCGACATGTTGGACGTCGACCATCCCGGTCCACTTTCCATGCACAAAATTATAGTGCACCACACAGTACTGCAGGGGAGAGTCACCCCGGTCGTAATGCTGCAATAATAAATGACTAATGAGCCGTCAAATCGCAGGCCCAACCCCGGTCGTAGTTGATCGGACGAAGGAACCATCATGACTTCATAGAATCCGCTTCTTCAAGAAAACTTATTGTACCAGCAATACTGCTACCACACGCGAAGACTGGACGCCACAGTAGCACGTCATATCACTGAAAACCACTAGGCCAAACTAGCTCACCTAGGATTTGTACGTCTCTGTACTGCTATGATTTTTGTAGCACATGTATCCTTTGTCAATCTAACGACTAGAAAGAAATGGAGGGTCTTTCTCTCTCTCTAGATCTCTCTCCATCCCACAACCCCTCTAGCACACATACACACTCTCTGTAGCCACTCCGAAAGTACGACTGTCGGTGTCAAAACTGGCGGATCTCGGGTAGGGTGTCCCGAACTGTGCGTCTAAGGTCGATGGTTACAGGAGAAAGGGGGCACGATGTTTACCCAGGTTCGGGCCCTCTCTATGGAGGTAATACCCTACTTCCTGCTTGATTGATCTTGATGAATATGAGTATTACAAGAGTTGATCTACCACTAGATCGTAATGGCTAAACCCTAGAAGCCTAGCCTGTATGACTATGGTAATGAGTATATCCTTTCCGGACTACACCCTTCGGTTTATATAGACACCGGGGGGATCTAGGGTTACATAGAGTCGGTTACATAAGAAGGAATCTTCATAGTTGGTCGCCAAGCTTGCCTTCCACGCCAAGGAGAGTCCAATCCGGATACGGGTACAGTCTTTGGCCTTCATGTATTCACAGCCCACCAGTCCGGCCCATTGATAATAGGCGAGACGCCCGAGGACCCCTTAGTCCAGGACTCCCTTAGTAGCCCCTGAACCTGGCTTCAATGACGAGGAGTCCGGCGCGCAGATTGTCTTCGGCATTGCAAGGCGGGTTCCCTTTTTTCCGAACTCCAAGATAGTCTTCGGACGCGATGATAGTATCCGGACCTGTCACACACCATACACAACCATAGAGAGAATATAATTTTACACGAGTCCAATCCGCTGACAAACTTTTGCAGCAGGACATCACGCCCGACCGGTCATAATTCCAGACCGTTTTGTGCCCGACGCTCCACGTCCCAAGACGCGGTTGCCATTGGCACGTCTTGTCAAAGCAGAGATCGTGTCCCCTTATCGTGGGATTCTCATCAATGTGGGCATGGGAAACCCAACCGTGCCAGTTATACAGGCCTTGGGAATAGGCGAGCCTTTAGGGTGAGTGGGGAGGCGCTTGATATTCGCGGCCTTTATAAGGGGATAAGGATTTCATTCTTCACCCACACCCTTTCTCTTCTCAGCCCTTCCGTCCTTGAGCTCCAGCTCCCAAGCTTTAGCTTTTCCTCGTTCGAGAAAGTACTCCAAACATGTCCAGATCCGGAGCTGGAGGCAAGTGGATGGCCTCCCCCGTTAAGAAGAAGGACATCAAGGAGCTCCGGGAGGCCGGATACCTGGCCAAGGAGATCGCTCACCGACTCCCGGCCAAAGGACAGATCGTCCATACTCCAGAGCCCCATGAGAGGGTTGTGTTTCTCACACATTTTGTCCGCGGGCTGGGATTCCCTCTCCACCTGTTCATCCGCGGACTGATGTTTTACTACGGGCCAGACTTCCATGATCTAGACCCTAACTTCATTCTCAACATCACGACATTCATTGTCCTGTGCGAGGCCTTTCTCCGCATCCCACCTCATTTCGGTCTATGGCTGAAGACCTTCAATGTGAAGCCGAAGGTGGCGAGCGGTCAACAAGCAAAGTGCGAAGGCGCCATGGTGGGCAAGATGCCCAATGTTACCTGGCCCGAAGGCTCCTTCGCGGAGACAGTGAAGGGGTGGCAATCGGGGTGGTTCTACATCACCGAGCCATGCGACACTGACTGGCCGGCGGCCCCCGAATTCCGATCCAGAATCCCGATGCGGCTCACCTCCTGGCAAGAGAGGGGCCTAACCTGGGGTCCCTCGGACAAGCTGACTGGGCTCTAGATGTGCGTCCAGAACATGATAGACAGGAAAATCAAGCTTGTCAACATGATCCAGGTCATGCTCGTTCGTCGGGTCCTTCCGTGCCAACGCCAGACTTGCTGTCTGTGGGAGTACGATCCGACCAAGCACCAGACACTACTAGAGCCCTTTGGCACGACGCACGAAGACATCTGGAAAGTGCTCTTCAAGGCTGGCGAGAAGCCACCACCCACGACCAAGGATCGCGGGCTCAGCTTAAAACACCAAGCTAATTCGGTAAGTTCTTTCATGTTTTCAAGGTATTCCCTTTACTAGCATATTTTGAGGTAAAAACCTAAGCCTTCCTATCCATGTTTTCAGGCCTGGATCGAGGTAGCAGGGGGATTAACTGTCCGGCTCCGCTGCCCGAAGACCCAAAATTCCCATTACTGACAAAAATGTTGTTTCCAGCACCTTATGAGGTGCTGGAGAAGACGGCCAAGAAAGCGGCCAAAGGGGCCCGGAGGGGCCCTCGCCGAAAAGGCGCTTCGGACGTGATGTCCGAAGACGAGACTCACTCTTCGTCCGCCGAAGACGATGACGAGGAGGAGGAAGAAGAAGATGACTCCCCACCTGAGGCGGGGAGGAAGAAGAGAGCGGCCTCCATGAACCTGGAGGCGAAGGCGCCCAAGAGGGGGAAAGGCTCCCTCGCGGATAACTCCACGTGGGACCTCAATAGCAGTCCGGAGCGACCTCCCCGGACCAAGCCTCGGGCCGCATCGTAAGTATCAAAATCTTTATGCACGCCCAAACATGTGGCCTTTCCGCCTTGTAATATTGATATGTTTCAATCATGTTATTGCAGTCCGGCCCGGGACAGTTCTCCGCGATCTTCATCAGAAGGTTCGCTGGACCCAAAGGAGAGGGCCAGCATGTCGCCGCCGCCTGCTTACTCTCCCTCGGCCAAGGGTGATGATGAGGAGGTGTCCCGAAGGACCTCCTCAGACCGGGGGAAAGTTCCAGAGATCATCAGGGTGGCGCCCCAGAATGACTCCCGGGCCGTCGGATATATTGGGGAAAAAGCCAATGTAGAGACTGATGATGTGGGTCGAGTTCTATTCGACCCTCATCCGGACTCTATTCCGGAGACCTATACGGCTCCGGAGTCCGGCGAACGGCCTTCCCCGAAAAGAGGGGGTGTGCCGCCGGTGACCTCTGTCCAACCAGAGGTGCCGGATCATCTACTGGAAGCACTGCAAGGTGCCTCCATTGTGGATGAGCACCGTGCCCATATGGGTATGGTGATCGAAAAGGTTCAGTCTGCCAAAAACGGACTGACCGAAGCCTGCGCTAGCCTTCTAACGCGCTTTGAGGTGAGTAATGTAATTGTAGGAAGAATATCACAGTGTCGACAGTAGCCCCTGATGCTCTGTTTGGTGTCCGGCAAGAAAAAGCCGAACAGAGGGTCAAAAATAACTTTCGCAAGAGTCTAACATAAGGTGTCTATGTGAATAAGCAGGCCTCATTGCAGGCTGCTACCGCTCAAACCGCGGAGGTCTCCGAGCTGAAGCAGAAACTGGAGCGGGCCGTGGAAGAGCTCGGACTCGTGAAGAAGCAGCTGGAGGATAACCAAGGTATGCAGTAACCTGCGTGTATATTGAAGAATAAATGGTTCAAGTTGAC
This sequence comes from Triticum aestivum, assembly GCF_018294505.1. NCBI lineage: Eukaryota > Viridiplantae > Streptophyta > Magnoliopsida > Poales > Poaceae > Triticum > Triticum aestivum. The sequence continues at coordinate 383,607,100 of NC_057805.1, forward strand.
TAAAGTGTCATGAACTTGACTAGGGGCCACTACCGAGGTGGCGGCCCTCAAAAAGGCGTTAGCCGAGGCCGAAGAAAAAGCGGCCAAGGAACATGCCGCACGCGAGAAGCACGAGGCCAGGGTCAGCAAGATTCAGCAAGAGCTCCAGGATGCCGTCAAGAAGTACGAGTCCTTGGAGCGTGATTCTAGGACACAAGAATCCGAACTTGCTAAGGCCCGCAAGAGCGCGCAAGATGCCTGAGCCGAAGCCCAGAGCACCCTCCAGGAAATCCAGGCGGCCAAGAAGATTGCGGCGGCTAAGGCTTTCACTATGCAAGGCAAGTATGCACAGGAAACGGTCCTTGTACTTACCCAAACTTGTGTTTTCCAGGGGTGTTTACTGATCTGCCGCGCAGTGTATCAGATGCTGCCGAGTTCTATCGGGCCGAAGAAGGGATGTCTACGGAGAAGTTGTTCTGGTCCCAATATCTTGGACCAGAACATCCGGTGCCCTTTAGTGACCAGTTGAAACAACTGGTTGAGCTGCACAAGTTGGCCGAGTTAGCCATGAAGGACCTGATAGTCCGGCTGTAGCCTGCCGAGCCCGTGCCCGGCAGCTACTTTGGACTTGTGAATCGGCTTGTGAGTGCATGCCCACGGCTTGAAGTCGTGAAGCGGTTGGTCTGCATTGAGGGTGCACGGATGGCATTCACGTGCTTCAAGATGCACTGGGCGAAGATCGATGCCAAGAAGTTGATGACCGAGGGGCCAACTGAGGGCAAGGCGCATCGTCGACCTGAGCTGTATTTCGACGGTGTCCTGGAGGGATCTCGCCTTGTGGCGGAGCAATGTGCGAAGGATGTGATATTCCCATGAAAACATTTGGGTTGTCCTGTAATATGAAACAAGATCGGTATGTAATATGATGCTTGTGATTAAATTTTACCTCCTGTGCAGCCGTTTATTAAAATCTGACGGTTGACAAGTCATCGGCTTCTGCCCCCACGTAGATAGTACGGGGGTGTTCGGGATAAATCTAAACACTCTTTACTCCACATTCTGGTCCTTAAAGGAGGTGTTTAGCGCAGCGAACAAGGCAATCAGACTATACGGCCTTTATTACCCTCACTTAGCCATAGGAGTTTGACCATGAAAATTTCAGTGAAGCCCCTGGTGTTCGGAAGGCCGAACTAGGGGCGTTATACACGCCTAATCGGTATGTAATATGATGCTTGTGATTAAATTTTACAATCGCAGCAGTTCTCACTTTACTATCCTAGCCGATATAGCGGAACATAAGGTAGCAAACACAGGAGCCGGGCAACCCAACTATTGACCAAAGACATGATTCAGAGCCGATGCATATAATGCTATAAGTTTGGGGTGCCGAACTGTACTGTAAAAGTGTTCGGACTTTTGTTGTCGTAATGCGGGGTGTGATGAAGCCCCTGGCGCAGTAATACGTACCAGAATGTACGCGTGCAACGGGTAATAAATACAAAGGAAAAAGGGGAAGATTAAGTAATAAACTGACGCTGCCCTTTACTTTTGTAATGTGATTAATACGTCGAGGCGTATTTGTACATGTAATATGATAAGCAAAAAAGGCTATTTAACATGCCAAGACCAAGTGCGAGCTGCGTGCGGGTATGTAAAACAGGTATAGCAATCGTTAACGGAGGCCACCTGGGGGTTCCCTTGTGCACCAAAGCTCCTTGCCTCCTTGGTGTGTCCGACAATCGGGTTGTCGGAAGAAACCTCGAAAAGAGAGAAGGGACATAAAATGGAAATGAAAAGGTACGCGAATCCTGGGGTCGGTCGAGCCGCACTGTGGATCGCGAGCTAGCTATGCCTCTGTCCATATCCGTGGGTTTTTGGGCACGTAGTTATGTACGCATGGTACGAGTGCTACTCCCTTATCGGGGCTGGGATGGAGGCCGAAATGCTAATCAAGCTCTTGACGAGCCGAACTGTCCTGTTGCAATGTAGTCCGGACCCTCTTAACGATGTCCAGGGGCTTGGCAGCCGGATTATAGTTCTGCTTGAGAAGGCCGTTCTGTACCTCTGCTACTAGAGCGGCTGTGTGCTCCTCAGTATTGAGGGAGCGTTCCGTGTTTCCATTGACTGTTATGATGCCACGTGGACCGGGCATCTTGAGCTTGAGATAAGCATAGTGCGGCACCACGTTGAATCTAGCAAACGTGGTTTGTCCAAGCAGTGTGTGGTAGCCGCTACGGAAGGGGACGATATCGAAGATTAGCTCTTCGCTTCGAAAGTTGTCCGGGGAACCAAAGACCACCTCCAGTGTGATTGAGCCCGTACAACGGGCCTCTACACCGGGTATGACTCCTTTAAAGGTAGTCTTTGTGGGCTTGATTCATGATGTATTAATGTCCATTTTGCGCACTGTATCCTGATAGAGCAGGTTGAGGCTGCTACCACCATCCATTAGGACTCGTGTTAGGTGAAATCTATCAATGATTGGGTCAAGGACCAGTGCGGCCGAACCGCCATGACGGATACTAGTTGGGTGATCTCGACGATCAAAGGTGATCGGGAATGACGACCACGGATTGAATTTTGGGGCGGCTGGCTCTACCGCATAGACGTCCCTGAGTGCGCGCTTGCGCTCCCTTTTGGGGATGTGTGTAGCGTATATCATGTTCACCGTTTTGACTTGAGGGGGAAATTTCTTCTTCCCCCCGGTGTTCGGCTGCCGGGGCTCTTCGTCGTCGTCCTCGCTTTGCGATCCCATTTCCTTGCTCTCGGTATTTGACTTGTTGGCTTGCTTGAAAACCCGGCAATCTCTGTTAGTATGATTGGCTTGTTTGTCTGGGGTGCCATGTATCTAGCACGGATGATTGAGTATACGGTCTAAGCTGGATGGTCCCTCGCTGTTCCTTTTATAAGGTTTCTTTCGCCGGCCGGACTTGGAGCCACTGAATCCGGCGTGAACTGCAGTGTCATCGGTGTTATCGCCATTACTTCGGCATTTGTGTCTATTGCGCCGGGTCTTGTCGGTGTTGTTTTTGGCCTCAGAGGGGCCTGCCTCGTTGACTGTGTTTTTACTACGAGCTAGCCAACTATCTTCACCCGCGCAAAAGTGGGTCATGAGTGCCGTGAGGGCTGCCATAGACTTCGGCTTTTCTTGGCCGAGGTGGCGGGCGAGCCATTCGTCACGGATGCTATGTTTAAAGGACGCTAGGGCCTCGGCATCCGGACAGTCAACTATTTGGTTCTTCTTGGTTGGGAACCTAGTCCAGAATTTTCTGGCTGATTCTCCAGGCTGTTGGACTATGTGACTTAGGTCATCGGCGTCTGGTGGCCGAACATAGGTACCTTGGAAGTTGTCAAAAAAGCTTCTTCCAAGTCCTCCCATCTGCCGATGCAATTTTCAGGTAGGCTGTTTAACCAGTGTCTAGCTGGCCCTTTGAGCTTTAGTGGGAGGTATCTAATGGCGTGGAGATCGTCTCCTCGGGCCATATGATGTGGAGAATAAAATCCTCAATCCATACTGTGGGATCGGTTGTTCCGTCGTATGATTCAATATTGACAGGCTTGAACCCCTCGGGGAATTCATGATCCAATACTTCATCTGTGAAGCAGAGAGGGTGTGCGGCGCCTCTATATCGGGCCGCGTCGCGGCGCACCTCCGATGAAGTCCGCCTGCGGTTATCGGCCCGGGCGTGACTAGGTTTGTCACGTCCGAATAGGTAGCCGTCGTCGCGAGTCTAAAGGCGTCCTCGCGATCCGTAGAGTGATCTGGTGTGTCCTGCCCTACTGTCCAGGTCCTGCCGAAGGTCGTATGTATAGTCGCGAGCTGTTTTGTCTCTGTTTTTACGAGGTGGTGAGGCGGGCTGCTGTTTGGCCTGAGTTGCTGTTTTATCCCGCCCGCGGGGTGGTCGGTCCGCCTTGCTCGAGGGAGGTATGGGCTCTAGCGCCTCCTCATCGAACTGAGGTAGCAGTCTACGTTTCGGGTAACTCTTGGTTGGACGCTTGAGGTCGTATTCTTCGGCTGCCAGGACATTAGTCCATCTGTCAATGAGTAGGTCTTGATCAGCTTGAAGCTGCTGCTGCTTTTTCTCCAGGCTTCTTGCAGTAGCTATTAGCTGGCGCTTGAAGCGCTCCTGCTCGAGGGGTGCCTCAGGCACGATGAAATCCTCGTTGCCGAGGCTCTCCTCATCCTCGGAGGGTGGATGGTAACTATCGTCATCCGGGTCGTTGGGCATGGCCTGTTTATCAGGGTTAACTTGCCCGTTGTCTTGTTCCTCCTGTTCGGATGTTACTCCAACAGGGTCTTCATTGTTTTCGGCATCGTCCGGAGTACTATTTTCTCCGGTGCCAGTGTTGTTGTCCTTTGAGCGACGTGACTTAGAACGGCGTTTAGGGCATCGGCGCTTTGTCATCGTCGCTAGCGTTTTTAGGTGTGTCAACCATGTACACATCGTACGAAGAGGTGGCCATCCATCATCCAATGAATGGCGGGTCTTGGCCTTGCTCCTTGTCGGCATCGTCGTCCATACCGTCGATGTCTTCGGAGCCATAATCAAGCACGTCGGTTAAGTCCTCAACAGTGGCTATGAAGTGGGTGGCGGGTGGGAAGCGAAATTCTCCATCATCAGCCTCTAGTTTGAATCGGACATAGTTCGGCTGTGAGTCCCCCTCCAAGGACAGGTTTTTTAATGAATCTAGAACATCGCCCAAGGGCGAGTGTTGGAAGACGTCTGCGGCGCTGAACTCGAAGATCGATGACTGATCCAGCTCGGTGTCCGCAGGCGTACGCGGTTCAGAACTTATAGCCGGAAATGAGTCTGGAATTCCGTTGACGCAGATATTCCCAGGTGTTGAGTCTGTGTGCGGCCCCAACGCCGCGGACTCCGTGGCTTCGGATGGCGCGATCTGCTCCGGATCTAAGGCCATAGCAGTTACGAACCATCTCCTGAATATGGTCTAATGACAGATTTAAGTCATGTTCATCGGAGCGAGGGGGAGCGATCGCCGTGGTCTCAAATCTGTTGAAGATCAAGTCTCCACGGATATCCGTGACGTAGTTCAAGCTTCCGAATCTGACCTGGTGGCCAGGGGTGTAACTATCGATCTGCTCCAGATGGCCAAGCGAGTTGGCCCGCAGTACGAAGCCGCCGAATACGAAAATCTATTCGGGGAGGAAGGTTTCTCCTTGGACAGCGTCACTGTCAACGATTGAAGGGGCCATCGAACCTTTCGTTGACGGCACAGTGGAACTCTGAATGAAAGCACCAATGTCGGTGTCAAAACCGGCGGATCTCAGGTAGGGGGTCCCGAGCTGTGCGTCTAAGGTCGATGGTTACAGGAGAAGGGGGACACGATGTTTACCCAGGTTCGGGTCCTCTCTATGGAGGTAATATCCTACTTCCTGCTTGATTGATCTTGATGAATATGAGTATTACAAGAGTTGATCTCCCACGAGATCGTAATGGCTAAACCCTAGAAGCCTAGCCTGTATGACTATGGTAATGAGTATATCCTTTTCGGACTACACCCTCCGGTTTATATAGACACCGGGGGGATCTAGGGTTACATAGAGTCGGTTACATAAGAAGGAATCTTCATAGTTGGTCGCCAAGCTTGCCTTCCATGCCAAGGAGAGTCCAATCCGGACACGGGTACAGTCTTCGGCCTTCATGTCTTCACGGCCCACCAGTCCGGCCCATTGATAATAGGCGGACGCCCGAGGGCCCCTTAGTCCAGGGCTCCCTCAACGACATCACTACACATTCACGCTTCCAACAAAAAAAATACACATTCACGCATGTTACGAGTACGTGCCAATTTTGCTGGCTATTAATGTGAATGTATCTGTGAACCAACTCTTTGAGTTTGATGTGAATTAATGTACAATTGTGGACTATTGTCTGATCGATCGCTAAGCCTACAATTTTAGGAGCTTGGGCTATTGGCCGATCGATGACGGATCAGACCTATAAGCATACCACAAGCTTGTCAGCCCCAACGTTTCTCTTCGGTGAGCGTTTGCAAGTACTATAGCTCGCACAGTAGCTAGCCTACTAACACCAAGAATCATCAAACAAGCCCTGTTGATATGATAAACAGTTCAAACTTACATCTAAGCATGCCATATATTACATCAAAAGCTGGTGAGGATACATCTGTTTCCATAACTCGGTGAGGGTTCGCATGATTCACTATCAAACAAAAGTAGCAAGTACCGCCCACACAAGACAGTGCACTAGCCGTATGATGGTTTGATAACACACATCGTTCTGGTAATTAAACACAATGCAAACTACATTGTAGGATTAGCGCGACCTACTATTTCTTGTCATCGATCTCTCGGGCAATGTCCACAGCACGGACAGCAGCATGGGAATTGATCTTTGGGGCGATATCCACAGGACGGACCGCGACATCAGAATCGATCTCTGGGCCGATGTCCACAGGATGGATAGCGGCTTGGGAATCGATCTCTGGGGCGATGTCCATAGGACGGACCGTGACATCGGAATCGATCTCTGGGGCGATGTCTACAAGACGGACCGCGACATCTTTATCGATCTCTGGGGCGATGTCCACAAGATGGACCGCGACATCGAAATCATCAAGGACGTCCACCGGCACCTGCACAACCCTAACATATTAGCAAGCACATTGCAAAAAATTAAAACCCACAATTATGGTAAGCCATTTTTACCTTGTGCAGCTCACCGGGGGATCCCATACCTCTGGGGACCATCTCTTCGATGGGGGCCACCGCCTTGCGAGGGAAATACTGCTGGGAAACGTAGCAAGGAATTTCAAAAAACCTCCTACGCTCACGCAAGATCTATCTAGGAGATGCATAGCAACGAGAGGGGGAGAGTGTGTCCACGTACCCTCGTAGACCGAAAGCGGAAGAGTTTGACAACACAGTTGATGTAGTCAAACTTCTTCTCGTTCCGACCGATCAAGCATCGAACGTACGGCACCTCCGAGTTCTGCATAAGTTTAGCTCGATGACGTCCCTCGAACTCTTGATCCAGCAAAGTGTTGAGAAATAAGATGAGTTCCGTCAGCACGACAGCGTGGTGACGGTGATGGTCATGTGATCCGTGCAGGGCTTCGCCTAAACACTACGAAGATATGACCAGAGGCGTAAACTGTGGAGGGGGGAACCGCACACGGCTAACAATTGTTGGTGCGTGTTCTAGGCGCCCCCTCCCCACATATATATATATATATATATATATATAGGTGGGAGGGGGAGGGGAGCTGCCATGGGGCACCCCAAGTAGGAGGAATCCTACTTGGGGGCCTAGTCCAATTCGCCCCCCCCCCCCCCCGCTTTCCTTTTACCGGAGGGGGAAAAAGGGAAGAGAGGGGAGAGGAAAGGAAGGGGAGGCTGACTCCCCACTTTCCTTCTCCCACTCAGCCGGCGGCCTAGGAGGGGTGCGCTAGCCCCTTGTGGCCTGGTGTGCCCCTTCTCCTTTGGCCCATGTGGCCCATTAACCTCCCGGGGGTTCCGGTAACCCCTCCGGTAGTCCGATATGTACCCGGTACCCTCCGAAACACTTCCGGTGTTCGAATACTATCGTCCTATATATCAATCTTTACCTCTCGGCCATTTCGAGACTCCTCGTCATGTCCGTGATCTCATTCGGGACTCCAAACAACATTCGGTCACCAAATCACATAACTCATATAATACAAAATCGTCATCGAACGTTAAGCGTGCGGACCCTATGGGTTCGAGAACTATGTAGACATGACCGAGACACCTCTCCAGTCAATAACCAATAGCAGAACCTGGATGCTCATATTGGCTCCTACATATTCGACGAAGATCTTTATCGGTCGAACCGTAATGACAACATACGTTATTCCCTTTGTCATCAGTATGTTACTTGCCCAAGATTCGATCGTCGGTATCTTCATACCTAGTTAAATCTCGTTACCGGCAAGTCTCTTTACTCGTTCCATAATACATCATCCCGCAACTAAATCATTAGTCATAGTGCTTGCAAGGCTTCTTATGATGTGCATTACTGAGAGGGCCCAGAGAAACCTCTTCGATACTCGGAGTGACAAATCCTAATCTTGATCTATGCCAACCCAACAAACACCTTCGGAGATACCTGTAGAGCATCTTTATAATCACCCAGTTATGTGGTGACGTTTGATAGCACACAAGGCATTCCAGTGGTATTCAGGAATTGCATAATCTCATAGTCGAAGGAATATGTATTTGACATAAAGAAAGCAATAGCAATAAAACTGAACGATCAATATGCTAAGCTAACAGATTGGTCTTGTCCATCACATCATCCTCCTAATGATGTGATCCCGTTCATCAAATGACAACACATGTCTATGGTTAGGAAACTTAACCATCTTTGATTAACGAGCTAGTCTAGTAGAGGCTTACTACGGACACAGTGTTTTGTCTATGTATCCACACATGTATCAAGTTTCCAATTAATACAATTCTAGCATGAATAATAAACATTTATCATGATATAAGGAAATATAAAATAACAACTTTATTATTGCCTCTAGGGCATATTTCCTTTGGTCTCCCACTTGCACTAGAGTCAATAGTCTAGATTACATTCTAATGATTCTAACACCCATGGAGTCTTGGTGTTGATCATGTTTTGCTCGTGAGAGAGGCTTAGTCAACGGGTCTGCCACATTCAGATCCGTATGTATTTTGCAAATCTCTATGTCTCCATCCTTGACTTGATCACGGATGGAGTTGAAGCGTCTCTTGATCTGTTTGGTTCTCTTGTGAAATCTGGATTCCTTCGCCAAGGCAATTGCTCCAGTATTGTCACAAAAGATTTTCATTTGACCCGATGCACTAGGTATTACACCTAGATCGGATATGAACTCCTTCACCCAGAATTCTTCATTCGCTGCTTCTGAAGCAACTATGTACTCCGCTTCACACGTAGATCCCGCCATGACGCTCTGCTTGGAATTGCACCAACTGAAAGCTCCACCATTCAATATAAATACGTATCCGGTTTGTGACTTAGAGTCATCCGGATTAGTGTCAAAGCTAGCATCAACGTAACCATTTACAACGAGCTCTTTGTCACCTCCATAAACAAGAAACATATCCTTAGTCGTTTTTAGGTACTTTAGGAAGTTCTTGACCGCTGTCCAGTGATCCACTCCTGAATTACTTTGGTACCTCCCTGCTAGACTTATGTCTGGTACACATCATAGCATACATGATAGAACCTATGGCTGAGGCATAGGGAATGACTTTCATTTTCTCTCTATCTTTTGTAGTGGTCGGGCATTGAGTCTGACTCAACTTCACACCTTGTAACACATGCAAGAACCCTTTCTTTGACTGGTCCATTTTGAAGTTCTTCAAAACTTTATCAAGGTATGTGCTTTGTGAAAGTCCTATTAAGCGTCTTGATCTATCTCTATAGATCTTGATGGCCAATATATAAGCAGCTTCACCGAGGTCTTTGATTGAAAAAGTTTTATTCAAGTGTACTTTTATGCTATCCAGAAATTCTATATCATTTCCAATCAACAATATGTCATCCACATAAAATGTTAGAAATGCTACAGAGCTCCCACTCACTTTCTTCTAAATACAGGCTTCTCCGAAAGTCTGTATAAAACCATATGCTTTGATCACCTCATCAAAGCGTATATTCCAATTCCGAGATGCTTGCACCAGTCCATAAATGGATCGCTGGAGCTTGCACACTTTGCTAGCACCTTTAGGATCGACAAAACCTTTTGGTTGCATCATATACAACTCTTCTTCAAGAAATCCATTAAGGAAAGCAGTTTCGACGTCCATTTGCCAGATTCCATAATCATAAAATGCGGCAATTGCTAACATGATTCGGACTGACTTAAGCATCGCTACGGGTGAGAATGTCTCATCGTAGTCAACTCCTTGAACTTGTCGAAAACCATTTGCGACAAGTCGAGCTTGTAGACAGTAACATTACCATCAGCGTCAGTCTTCTTCTTGAAGATCCATTTATTCTCTATGGCTCCCCGATCATCGGGCAAGTCAACCAAAGTTCATACTTTGTTCTCATGATCCTATCTCAGATTTCATGGCCTCAAGCCATTTATCGGAATCTGGGCTCATCATCGCTTCTTCATAGTTTGTAGGTTCGTCATGGTCTAGTAACATGACTTCCAGAATAGGATTACCGTACCACTCTGGTGCGGAACGTGCTCTGATTGACCTACGAGATCCGGTAGTAACTTGATCTGAAGTTTCAGGATCATTATCATTAGCTTCCTCTCTAGTTGGTGTAGGCATCACGGGAACAGTTTTCTGTGATGAGCTACTTTCCAATTCGAGAAAAGGTACAATTACCTCTTCAAGTTCTACATTCCTCCCACTCACTTCTTTCGAGAGAAATTCTTCTCTAGAAAGGATCCATTCTTAGCAACAAAGATCTTGCCTTCGGATCTGTGGTAGAAGGTGTACCCAATAGTTTCTTTTGGGTATCCTATGAAGACACACTTCTACGATTTGGATTCGAGCATATCAGGCTGAAGCTTTTTCACATAAGCATTGCAACCCCAAACTTTAAGAAACGACGGCTTAGGTTTCTTGCCAAACCACAGTTCATATGGTGTCTTCTCAACGGATTTAGACGGTGCCCTATTTAACGTGAATGCAGCTGACTCTAATGCATAACCCCATAACGATAGTGGTAAATCGGTAAGAGACATCATAGATCACACCATATCTAATAAAGTACGGTTACGACATTCGGACACACCATTACGTTGTGGTGTTCCAGGTGGCGTGAGTTGTGAAACTATTCCACATAGTTTTAAATGAAGGCCAAACTCGTAACTCAAATATTCGCCTCTGCGATCAGATCGTAGAAACTTTATTTTCTTGTTACGATGATTCTCCACTTCACTCTGAAATTCTTTGAACTTTTCAAATGTTTCAGACTTGTGTTTCATTAAGTGGATATACCCATATCTGCTCAAATCATCTGTGAAGTTTAGAAAATAATGATACCTAGCGCGAGCCTCAACACTCATCGGACCGCATACATCGGTATGTATTATTTCCAATAAGTCATTAGCTCGCTCCATTGTTCCGGAGAATGGAGTTTTAGTCATCTTGCCCATGAGGCATGGTTCGCAAGTATCAAATGATTCATCATCAAGTGATTCTGAAAGCCCATCTGCATGGAGTTTCTTCATGCGCTTTACACCAATATGACCTAAACGGCAGTGCCACAAATATGTTGTACTATCATTATCAACTTTGCATCTTTTGGCATCAATATTATGAATATGTGTATCATCACGATCGAGATTTAACAAAAATAGACCACTCTTCAAGGGTGCATGACCATAAAAGATATTACTCATATAAATAGAACAACCATTATTCTCTGATTTAAACGATTAACCGTCTCGCATTAAATAAGATCCAGATGTAATGTTCATGCTCAACGCTGGCACCAAATAACAATTATTCAGGTCTAAAAGTAATCCCGAAGGTAGATGTAGAGGTAGTGTGCCGACGGCGATCACATCGACCTTGGAACCATTCCTGACGCGCATCGTCACCTCGTCCTTAGCCAATCTTTGTTTAATCCATAACCCCTGTTTTGAGTTACAAATATGACCAACAAACCAGTATCAAATACCCAGGCGCTACTATGAGCATTAGTAAGGTACACATCAATAACATGTATATCACATATACCTTTGTTCACTTTGCCATCCTTCTTATCCGCCAAATACTTGGGGCAGTTCCACTTCCAGTGACCAGTCCCTTTGCAGTAGAAGCACTCAGTTTCAGGCTTAGGTCCAGATTTGGGCTTCTACCCGGGAGTGGCAACTTGCTTGCCATTCTTCTTGAAGTCCCCCTTCTTTCCTTTGCCCTTTTTCTTGAAACTAGTGGTCTTGTTAACCATCAACACTTGATGCTCCTTCTTGATGTCTACCTCCGCAGCTTTGAGCATTGCGAAGAGCTTGAGAATTGCCTTTTCCATCCCTTGCATATTATAGTTCATCACAAAGCCTTTGTAGCTTGGTGGTAGTGATTGGAGAACTCTGTCAATAACACTATCATCTGGAAGATTAACTCCTAGTTGAGTCAAGTGATTATGATACCCAGACATTTTGAGTGTGTGTTCAGTGACAAAGCTATTCTCCTCCATCTTGCAGCTATAGAACTTGTTGGAGACTTCATATCTCTCAACTGGGGCATTTGCTTGAAATATTAACTTCAATTCCTGGAACATCTCATATGGTCCAGGACATTTAAAACGTCTTTGAAGTCCTGATTCTAAGCCATAAAGCATGGCACGCTGAAGTATCGAATAGTCATCAGATCGAGCTTGCCAGACGTTCATAACATCAGCATCTGCTCCTGCGGCAGGTCTTTCACCTAGCGGTGCATCAAGGACATAATTCTTCTATGCAGCAATGACGATAATCCTCAAGTTACGGACACAGTCCGTGTAGTTGCTACCATCATCTTTCAACTTAGCTTTCTCTAGGAACGCATTAAAATTCAAAGGAACGGTAGCACATGCCATTGATCTACAACATAGATATGCACAAACTATCAGGGCTTAGTTCATGATAAATTAAGTTCAATTAATCATATTACTTAAGAACTCCCACTTAGATAGACATCCCTCAAGTCATCTGAATGATACGTGATCCAAATCAACTAAACCATGTCCAATCATCACGTGAGATGGAGCAGTCTTCAATGGTGAACATCTCTATGTTGATCATATCTACTATATGATTCACGTTCGACCTTTCGGTCTCAAGTGTTCCGAGGCCATGTCTGTACATGCCAGGATCGTCAAGTTTAACCCGAGTATTCTGCATGTGTAAAACTGTCTTGCACCCGTTGTATGTGAACGTAGAGCCTATCACACCCGATCATCACGTGGTGTCTCAGCACGAAGAACTGTCGCAACGGTGCATACTCGGGACAACACTTATACCTTGAAATTTTAGTAAGGGATCATCTTATAATGCTACCGTCGTACTAAGCAAAATAAGATGCATAAAAGATAAACATCACATGCAATCAAAATATGTGACATGATATGGCCATAGTCATCTCGTGCCTTTGATCTCCATCTCCAAAGCACCATCATGATCTCCATCGTCACCGGCTTGACACCTTGATCTCCATCATAGCGTTGTGGTCGTCTTGCCAACTATTGCTTCTACAACTATCGCTAACACATAGTGACAAAGTAAAGCAATTACATGGCGTTTGCATTTCATACAATAAAGGGACAACCATAAGGCTCCTGCCGGTTGCCAGTGACTTTTACAGAACATGATCATCTCATACAATAACATATATCACATCATGTATTGACCATATCACATCACAACATGCCCTGCAAAAACAAGTTAGACGTCCTCTACTTTGTTGTTGCAAGTTTTACGTGGCTGCTACGGGCTTCCAGCAAGAACCGTTCTTACCTACGCATTAAAACCACAACGGTGATTTATCAAGTTTGCTGCTTTAACCTTCAACAAGGACCGGCCGTAGTCAAATTCGATTCAACTAAAGTTGGAGAAACAGACACCCGCCAGCCACCTTTATGCAAAACTAGTTGCATGTCTATCGGTGGAACCAGTCTCATGAACGTGGTCATGTAAGGTTGGTCCGGGCCGCTTCATCCAACAATACCGCCGAATCAAAATAAGACATTGGTGGTAAGCAATATGATGATCATCGCCCACAACTCTTTGTGTTCTACTCGTGCATATCATATACGCATAGACCTGGCTCGGATGCCACTGTTGGGAAATGTAGCATGCAATTTCAAAAAAAAATCCTACGCTCACACAAGATCTGTCTAGGAGATGCATAGCAACAAGAGGGGGAGAGTGTGTTCACGTACCCTCGTAGACCGAAGGCAGAAGCGTTTAACAACGCGGTTGATGTAGTCGAACTTCTTCTCGTTCCGACCGATCAAGCACCAAACTTACGGCACCTCCGAGTTCCACACACATTCAACTAATTGATGTCCCTCGAACTCTTGATCCAGCAAAGTGTCGAGGAAGAAGATGAGTTCCGTCAGCACGACGGCGTGGTGACGGTGATTGTGATGTGATCCGCGCGGGGCTTCGCCTAAGCACTACGAAGATATGACCGGAGGCATAAACTGTGGAGCGGGGGCGCCGCACACAGCTAACAATTGTTGGTGTGTGTTCTAGGTGCCCCCTTCCCACGTATATATAGGTGGGAGGGGGAGGGGAGCTGCCATGGGGCGCCCCAAGTAGGAGGAATCCTACTTGGGACCTTGTCCAATTCGCCCCCCCCCCTTTCCATTTACCGGAGGGGGAAAAGGGAACACTACAAAAAAAGACACATCCGTGACATTTTGGGCCGAACGAAAAAAAATTCTGTCATACTTATGACACTTCTATGACGATAATTGTGACAAAACCCGGTATCATCATAGATGTGGTGGGCTCCTACTTCTATGACAAAAAATCATGACAGAAAATGGGCTTTTCGTCCTGGGCGGGCCGGAGACGCGGCTGCATGACATTCTTTGGGCCGTCCATGACGGAAAAAACCGTGGTAGAAGCGAGGGCCAGGAAAATATCGGGGTGTTCCTGGTTACGTTGAGTGGTCGGGGCCGAGCGATGCGCGTTTCTCTCGTACACGCACGCGTGTGGGTGCGAGGCGTTGGGCTCTAACTGAACCCGAGCGGGGCGTTGGGCTCTAACTGAACCCGAGCGATTGCACTGCAGGCTACGCGTCACTGAACCCGAGCGATCGATCGATGGATGTTAACTGAACCCGATCGAGTGATTCCTTCGCTACTGCTGCTAACTGAAGCCGATCGATGCTGCCTCTGGATGAACAGTGAGCGTTGCTGGGGGGTTTGGATGAACAGTTCCCGGTGCGGTTGGATGAACAGGACCCCGTGGTGTTGCCTCTGGATGAACAGTGAGCGTTGTTGGGGGGTTTGGATGAACAGTTCCCGGTGGGGGTGGACGAACAGGACCCCGTGGTGTTGCCTCTTGATGAACAGGACCCCGATCGATCGAGCCGGTTGGGGCTGGATGAACAGGACCCCGTGGAGGGCTGGATGAACAGGACCACCCCGTGCAGGGCTGGATGAACAGTAGATGGTGGAGGGCTGGATGAACAGTAGCCCGTGGAGGGGTGGTTGAATAGTAGCCCGTGGAGAGAGCTGGTTGAACAGTGGCTGGTGGAGTAGTGGGCGGTGGAGGCTGGATGAACAGGAGCCCGTGGATGAACAGTCGCAGGTGGAGGCTGGAGGAGGTCAACGGTGGATGAACAGTAGCCCGTGGAGGCTGGAGGGGGTCGACGGTGGAGATGAACAGTATCCCGTGGAGTCCCGTTTTGCGGTACGCCACACCCCTCCTGATGAACAGGACCCCCGTTTCGACCGTAGTGCTCCAACACAAATCCGTTTCCACCGTTTTGTGGTACGCCACTGTGGCACCCCCGCTCAGAGCGACCGGTTTACCATGCATTGCCAGCCCAGAGACCATGTCTTCTAGCAACACACACCATCTTGGTACAGAAAACAACCGCTTTATTGATGCTAGCGGATCAGAGTTTATATTACAACAGATGTCGAGGCCAAGAAGCACGCCCGGTGCGGCTGAACAATATGTACATTATTTAGTGAACATAAAGGGGCCTCGATCATAACAACTACGCGGCAGCAGAACAACGTCGTAGCGGAAACTCCATATCACAGGGACACCGATGTGGACACGATCTAGACTCGAGCAGCACTCCTTTCCAACGAGACTTTCCTGAAATTTGGCATGACACGCCAGGTCAGTACATTGTATGTACTTGCAAGCTCACAACAGGCATAATCATAATGGCAAACAATATCATGATAATAAACCAATTAATAATAATGCAACACTATATGTCCAACATGATGTGATCATGCTCGACGTCCCTCGGGACGGACTTACCAACCGTGATCATTCTTGGATCACAAACAAACCACCATCGTGGTCTTGACAAGAGTAACTCGTGATCCTTACGGCGATCACAACCACGACCAATATTTGGTCCCGAACATCTCGATGGCCTTTCAGCCATCATCAACAGTGCAAAGTTCATAACTTAGGGTGCAAATTTTATTAAACATTTACTCATGGTGGGACCTACTACGAGGCGTCCGTAATCGTGGACTCGGCTATCGATAGATTATACACTCTGCAGAGGTAGCACATTGTACCCACACCACGGAACCCATGGCCTCGCACTCCCATTCGGGTGGACCAACGGCATTCCGACAAAACCCTTCCATTGCCATGACACTCTCCCGGCCACTCCGACCCAATCCCCAACGAGCTAGTCCTGGGTGGCCCCATGTCTACCAAAGACACAACGACCACCCTCGTGGCCAAAACGATCACACTCGGGGACCCGGTACCATAATCTCAACAACGGGCACGCAAGGTTATGCCTGCTTACCGGGCCAGGGTAAGCATGCCATAATCTTCCCTAGTTGGAGGCACCGACCAGAGGCAATGTCAATGGACCGAATCAAGGCCTTCCCACAAAGGCAAATGTGGTTGCACTGGGAAAAACTAGATTCAGCGGCACCATGACCCAGTCAACGATATATTCAATTTCAGTTATATTCAGGTTCAACTTAAAACGAAAATGACCGGTGTCATAGCATGCCATGAAATGCAAAACTACACATGCATCACATATTAACGAAAATGACTGATGTCAACCATATTCACACTAAGCATAAACATCAACAACTTATATTACTTTCCTGGTCAGGGTAACTCACACTTTAACCAAAATATTTTGTAGCAAGTTTTATTATTTTCTCATGCAAGAAAGTAACTTCGATTAATTTCTTACATGCATAGCAAAGATTATACCACAAACAAATCCTAATTTCTTTACCAACCAAGTTAGGTTCAAACATTCTGTAAGTCAAGTAAAATGGCTTAACAAGTACTTAACAGAATATTTTCTAGCAAATTTTACTATTTTATTTATGCAAGAAAATAACTTTAAGTAATTACTAACATGCATAACAAATTATTTTTATCATCACCACAAATAGATCTTAGCTTTGCTTTACCAACTAAGCTAGTTTCAACATTCTGTAAATCAAGCATAATAACTAACAAACACTTAACAAAATATAAATAACATCATAGTTATTTAAATGCATGGATTAATCATTTCATTCAAGTAAGAAAATCATAAATATTGAAATGACACCATGAAAATGTTGTTGTGGCTTGCCTTAGTGCAGATGAGGTTCACAAGCCTTCTGGTGATCCTCAAGACAAGCCTCACCCTCTGAAAATAATTTTAAGCACACAAAGAAAATATCAAGAACACTTCTGAAAATCACCAGAAATTCTAAACAGCTCAGAAAAATCTCATCTTTGGTGAGCTGCTAGATTTCTTTGCAAAGAACAAAATGCAAAAAGAATCAATTCATTTGGACTTATGGTTGAAGAGTTATGGCTGTTTGAAGCCTTCTGTAAATTCAAATGAATTTGAATAAAAATAAACAAACTGGGAGTGACGTCGAAGGCATAAAGCCCAGGGGCGCCACCACTCGTACTGCTTCACGCGCGTACAGAGTGGCTGACTAGCAGGCCCCGCTAGTCAGGTGAGGAGGTGGGGGAGAAGGAAACAGTGGGAGTCGCGGAGGGATGTAGAGAGGGGACGGAGGCGCACCTGCCCGTACCCGTAGCGTAGCTAGGGGTGGTCGAACGGCATCGGAATCGACCTCGCAAGCGGAGGCAGAACGCGGTGGTCGCCGGAGATGAGGAAGACGGCGAGCAGAGGCAACTCCAGGGGCTCCAGGGGACGGGGTTGCTTCACAGGAGAGAGGCGGAGGCCCTGGAAGGGTCACCCTGGCCTGGGAGGGGCTGGAGCTACCACGGCGACCAGAGGGGATCGCCGGCGAGCTCGAGCTCGAGGACGGCGGCCCACGGCCTGCCCGGCCGGGCTACGGTTTCCTACGCGCTTGTGGGGTGTGTGGGAGTGGTGGATGGTGCTCGAGGAGGCTGGGGGTGGCTCCATTTATAGGCGAGCAGAGAGGGGGGGTTCGGGCTCCACCGGTGGACACCAGTCCACGGCACCCGGCGACGAGCGGCGTCAGTGAGAGGGGAAGAAGGCGACGCAGCTAACGCGGCGACTGTTGGGAACGGGGACGAGCACAGGAACGAGGAGAAGGCGACGAGCACAGTGCGCACCGCACTGTTGGGTTGTTCGGACCGTGCCCGTGCTCGCTGCGGCGAGCTCCAGCGTCGGCGAGCGCCAGGGGGAAGTTAATGGCGTTGAGACGAGGATGGTGGCGAAGTTTGGCATGCTCGGGTAGACGGGGGAAGCGAGACCGCGCGAACAGAGCACTCGGCGGCACTTAAAGCGCGTCGACACGCAGGCATGGCATGGTGGACACGAGTGGTCACCGCGCGAACTCTTCCCTCAGGCCAGTCTACGTCCAAAAATCATGTCTGGCATGTTGTTCATGGTGGTTTTGAAGTTTACCACGCTTTGGTTTGGATCCAGGTGCAGTAGAGGAGTTTTTACATGCCAAGTAAGTTTCTGGTCAGTAACTTTGAGAGGTTACTGAGGTCAAATGGCTGGGAGTTGGGGGCTGTGCTTTGGAGGTTAGCCATGATCTACTAAGGTGAAGATGCACAAGAAAATCCAGGCGCAATGGAGCAAGTAAAATGGTAGTTGCTGTAGAAACCACCATTTCTGTGCAGAACAGAAAATATTTTTTGTAGCAAAAATATTCCAAAAAGTGATGAAATAGTTTTGCTCAGGAAGGTGCCCTAGGTTTCAATGAATATTTGTGAATTATCTCAGATTTTTCTGGGCCATAAAAATTGGGGTTGCTTTGGAGCATATTGAACTAGCTAGGGTTTTTGAGAGAAAAATGAATATTTTTCATTTAAGAAAAATATTCCAAAGATTATTTTGGGGTGGATCAGAAGGGGAATGATGATTAGGGAGGGAAATGAAGCACTTGGGTGAAAGCCAAGGGTACCCAAGTGTTTAAGTCCATATGAAAAGATTCAAAAACTCCAAATTTCAAATTGACTCCAAATGAAAATCAAGCAAATGAGAGAGGGCAAAAACCAGGCTGTCACAAACCTCCCCCACTTAGAATGAATCTCGTCCTCGAGATTCGGTTGCTTGGGAAAACCACTCTGGATAATGTGACCGTAGAAATTCTTCCCGCTCCCAAGTTGATTCTGACTCTGTGTGATGCTCCCACTGAACTTTGTAAAATTTCCTTACTTTACTGTGAGTAACCCTTTCCATCTGATCCAAAATTCTAAACGGTCTCTCTTCATAAGTTAAATCATTTGCCAACTCTACCTCAGCCATAGCAGTCCTTTTCTTAGGCGGGGATATGCATCGTCTCAATTGTGAAACATGAAACACGTTGTGCACGTCTGCCAATTCAGCGGGTTGTTCCAATTTATATGCAACAGTATCCACTCGAGAAATAACCAGGAATGGACCAATAAATCTAGGTGCCAACTTTCCACGAGTCTGAAATCTCTTGACTCCTTTCATAGGAGTGACTCGGAGGTATACGTGTTCTCCGGGTTCAAAATTGATCTGTCGGTGCTTTGCATCATAATAACTTTTCTCTCGAGATTTGGCCAATTGCAATCTGTCTCTGATTTCCTTCACTTGTTTCTCAGCTTCCATCATGAGATCTATTCCGAAGATACGGCTATCTCCAGTTTGAGACCAATTTAAAGGAGTGCGACACTTACGGCCATACAGAGCTTCATACGGTGACATTTTTAGACTGGTCTGGAAGCTGTTGTTATAGGAAAACTCGGCATATGGCAAGCAGTCTTCCCATTTAGGTCCTTGGGCTAAAGCACAGGCTCGCAACATATCTTCGAGTATTTGATTTACCCATTCTGTCTATCCATCCGTCTGAGGATGATAAGCAGTACTATATTTCAGTGTTGTCCCCAAGGCTTGATGGAGGCGTGACCAAAAAGCAGAGGTAAACAGGGAACCTCGGTCGAAAGTGATAGTTCGGGGTACTCCATGCAGACTGACTATTCTGGATACATACAGTTGTGCAAGTTGATTTGCTCTGTATCTGGTGCTGATCGGAATGAAGTGAGCAACCTTGGTTAGGGTGTCCACTATGACCCAGATTGCATCATTGCCTCGTTGAGTCATAGGCAATCCCGTAATGAAATCCATACAAACGTCATCCCATTTCCATTGTGAACCCGGCAGCGGTTGGAGGAGTCCAGTTGGCTTCTGATGCTCTGCCTTCACCTTGCTACATATGTCGCAACAGGCCACAAAATAGGCAATGTCTTTCTTCATTCCATCCCACCAGAATATTTGTCTAAGGTCCTCATACATTTTCGTACCTCCCGTGTGAATGGAATATGAGGATTCGTGTGCTTCTGACAGGATTTTCTTCTTTAAGTCCGGTTGATTGGGTACACAAATCCGTCCACGGAATCGAAGGGTACCGAATTTGTCCTTGGAGAAATCTGGCGTCTGCTCTGCCATCTGGCCCTTGGCACGTCTTTGCAGCTTGGTGTCAGCTGGCTGGGCCTTGCGGATCTCTTCCTCAAGTGTGGGGGTAACTTCCAAAATATTAGCGAGGCCAGCATCCACTATGACCAGGTTGAGCTGAGCGATCTCCTCTTGGAGTTTGGGAGGCAAGGATTTCAATATGACATTTAAGCTGACGGGCTTTCGACTGAGTGCATCGGCAACCACGTTGGCCTTACCCGGGTGGTAATTTATTCCAAGATCATAATCCTTGACCAACTCTTGCCATCTTCGTTGACAGAGGTTTAAATCTGGCTGAGTAAAGATGTATTTGAGACTTTTGTGGTCGGTAAAAATTTGGCACCTTTTTCCAATGAGGTAGTGTCTCCAAATTTTTGGCGCATGAACCACCGCAGCCAATTCCAAATCATGAGTAGGATAATTTCCCTTGTGGGGTCGTAGCTGTCGCGATGCATATGCTACTACCTTGCTGTCTTGCATAAGTACGCAACCAATGCCTTGCCTGGAGGCGTCACAATACACATCAAAACTGCGATAAATGTCTGGAAGAGTCAATACAGGTGCGGTTGTCAGCCGTATCTTTAGCTCATTAAAACTTTTCTCACAGTCCTCCGTCCATTCAAACTTCTTATCCTTTTTGAGCAGCTCCGTCATGGGTTTAGCAATCTTGGAAAACCCTTCAATGAAACGACGGTAATATCCAGCTAATACCAGAAAACTCCGGATCTGCGTCACGGTCGTGGGCGACACCCAATCGAGCACATCCTTTACTTTGCTCGGGTCCACGGCTATACCTTCGGCGGATAGTACATGTCCGAGAAACCCAACTTGCTTGAGCCAAAATTCGCATTTAATGAATTTGGCGTATAGCTGATGGTCGCGGAGTCGTTGTAGCACTGCTCGGAGGTGATCCTTGTGCTCTTCTTCACCCTTGGAGTAAATGAGGATGTCATCAATGAAGACTACCACGATTCATCATATGCATGAAGAAAGCAGGGGCATTGGTGAGACCAAAGGACATCACGGTATATTCATAAAGACCGTACCGAGTAGTGAATGCGGTCTTAGGAATATCTTCCTTTTTAATCTTGAGCTGATGATATCCGGTCCGTAAATCGATCTTAGAGAATACTTTAGCCCCACTGAGCTGATCAAACAGATCATCAATCCTTGGCAGCGGATATTTATTTTTGATGGTGACCTCATTCAGCTGGCAGTAATCTACGCACATGCGGAGACTACCATCCTTTTTGTCCATGAAAATAGCAGGTGATCCCCATGGTGAAGAGCAGGGATGAATATATCCGTTCTGGAGCAGTTCATCAAGCTGTTTCTTTAGCTCCACTAATTCTGATGAGGGCATCTGGTAGTACTTCTTGTATAACGGTGCAGTTCCGGGCACACGATCTATTGCAAATTCCAGCTCCCGGTCTGGTGGCATGCCTGGCAGTTCTTCTGGAAATACATCAGGGTACTCGCTGACCACAGGAATTAATTCCAACTCAGCCACAGTGGTGAAAACCAATTCTTGCTTGGGTATATTCTTGCGAGCATAGAATTTGGTAGTCTGCCCATTCCGACTGGTCAAAGTGACTTCTCATGTTGCGCAGTTTATGCAAACTTGATATCGGGTCAACCAATTCATACCCAATATAATATCCAACTTTTCAGACTCAATGATTATCAGAGAGGTTGGAAAGTAGACTTCGTTGATATTGATTTCCAGATCACGGCAAACCAGATTGCTCTTGATTAAAGATCCCGGGGTTTGTACCAGCATATTTTTGCCCAAAAGCGTACAAGGAAATTTGTTTTGGGCAGCAAAACTCCGAGAAATAAAAGAATGGGAAGCCCCAGAGTCAAATAAAATTAGGGCAGGTATGTCATTAACAGAAAACATACCAATGACGACTTCTGGGTTCTCTTGGGCTTCATCGGCTGAGATATGATGCACGTGCCCAGTGAAGTTTTGCTGGGTCGGGCATGACTCCATAAAGTTGACTTGTGGCCTGATTAGGGCATTCGCCTTGTTGTTCTTGGGGCACTGTCTGGCATAATGTCCGTTCTGCCCACAACTGAGCAAGAATTATTGCGCTGACACTCCTCATGCATTGGGTTGGTCACGACTTCTTGACTTGAGTGGTGGTCTTGTTAACATTCTGTTGCCAATTTGGCTTGTATTCCACCTGAGTCTGCTGCCAGGTACGAGCCTTTTGCACTGGTTGCCCATCCTTCTTTGGCTCAAACTTACGCTTGTTGTCGTTGTTAACAGGCCTATTATCTGATATAAGCTTGTGCTCCCGTTCAGCAATGAAAGCCTTGTTCACCAGAGTTTGGAAATCTGGGAAATCAAGCATACTGAGAGTACACCGGAGTTGCGGATTTAAGCCTCCAAGAAATCTGTCAATCTTCCTTTCTTCGGTGGCCACGTCATAAAGAGAGTAACGGGCCAGATGATTGAATTTTTGCAAATATTCACCCACAGACTGATTTCCTTGGACGAGTGCGAGAAATTCACGCTGCTTAGTCTTCATAACTCTAGTAGGGATATGATATTTCCGGAACTGATCCTTAAACTTTTCCCAGGTGATTTCTTCATCAACAGGCCACATGGCTTTTGCATTTTCCCACCATATGGCAGCTGCGCCTTCAAGGTAATGAGTTGCAAATGGAACTTTATCATTTTCTTCAGTACGAGCAATCTCAAGCTTTTTCTCAATGGTACGCAACCAATCATCTGCAACCAATGGGTCAACAATCTGACTGAAACTTGGTGGCTTGGTCCTTTGAAAATCTGACAGCTTTGAATAATGACCGTTCTGATTTCCATTCTGTCCAACCATAGCTTGCACACTTCTTAATATTTCAATCAGATCATTGTTCCTTCTTTCCTTAAACATACGCAGAATTTGCTCGGTGGAGGGCGGATTTGGCGGTGGAGGCGGTGGCAGAACGTACGGCTCGGGAGAATGTCCTGCCTGTCGTGCGGAACGACGAACAGGAGTTCCCTCACGAACGTTGCTACTGCTGCCTCCCCGTGTCATCCTATTGTGGATTTTTTCCAAGGCAATGCAATCGAGATGAGAAACATCCAAGAATAAATTTGGTGAAAAGCCAGCAACAAATCCCAGAAGAAAACAAAAGAGCGAAGAAAATACGGTGAATAAAGTCCCAACATAATTATACATAGACTCATACATGAAAGATAAACAACACGCCAGGTTAAACTACTCTCATACATGCAACAAAACATCATGACTCGTACGACTACATCCGTACATCATCCGGACGACTGCGAATACTCAGAGATACTACTACTCTGCTGGTGCTGCGGTGTCCTCCCCTGAAGCGTTCTCGGATCCTGAACTGACGAGGTTAACGGAAACCTCCGTGTTAAAGGTGACATAACGGCGCTGCCTCAAGGGCTCTCCCTCAGGGGCAGGGGTAGGATGAAGCATCGGGGCTACAGGAGTAGCGAGAAGTGAAACCCACTCGGCAGGAGTACTGAGAGGATTCACGGCCGAGACGCCCGTGCTACTCAGAGGAGTAACCGGTGAAATAGGGGAACTAGAACTGACTGGAATATAAGGGGTAAATCCCGGAGAAGATGGAGTAGTGGAAGATCTGGTAGTGACTAAAGCAGCGGCTAAAGTAGTATGGGCACGAGTCAGCTCTTGAGCCAGCTCGTGGATCATAAGATAGCTAGCAGTGACATAATGAGCAAGGTGGCTAGCAACACTATCAGACTCCGGATCAATAATAGGGAAACGGACACGACCATTGTTGTGCAGAGAAGGGTAGTAATAGAAACCTGGGTGGTTCTACATTCGGACCTCGTTGTAGCGAAGCTCGACAAGGACCTCGAATGTAGCAAACTAGACAGCCTGAGAAGCGGTGGAGGCGTAACCGCTCCGAGAAGTACGAGTGTAAGAGTTGGAATCGGAACTAGTGCGCAGAGTGACCACTGCGTGATACTCATACACCGAATCAGCTAGACGCTCCCGGTACACACGATAGACTGGGTCGTCTCCGAGAGGGTACAGCCGACGCCACACGTTGCGAAGGAGGTGCGGTGATGTGTACGGCATCAGCTGCAACTGGCACGGATACGGCACCGGAGCCATCTACACTCACAACCATTAGCAGGTTAGCATAAAAATATAAACCAAATGCATGCAATGCAACAACCAGCTACAATTGCTACCGGCACTCAACTTAAACTCGTATCTAATATCCAGTTAACACGTCGTAGTCTAGCGTGGCCTACAGTCAGCGCGGCTCTGATACCAAGCGTTGTGGCACCCCGGCTCAGAGCGACCGGTTTACCATGCATTGCCAGCCCAGAGACCATGTCTTCTGGCAACACACAACATCTTGGTATAGAAAGCAACCGCTTTATTGATGATAGCGGATCAGAGTTTATATTACAACAGATGTCGAGGCCAAGCAGCACGCCCGGTGCGGCTGAACAATATGTGCATTATTTAGTGAACATAAAGGGGCCTCGATCATAACAACTACGCGGCAGCGGAACAACGTCGTAGCGGAAACTCCATATCACAGGGACACCGATGTGGACACGATCTAGACTCGAGCAGCACTCCTTTCCAACGAGACTTTCCTGAAATCTGGCATGACACGCCAGGTCAGTACATTGAATGTACTTGCAAACCCACAACGGGCATAATCATAATGGCAAACAATATCATGATAATTAACCAATTAATAATAATGCAACACTATATGTCCAACATGTTCTGATCATGCTCGACGTCCCTCGGGACGGACTTACCAACCGTGATCATTCTCGGATCACAAAAAAACCACCATCGTGGTCTTGACAAGAGTAACTCATGATCCTTACGGCGATCACAACCACGACCAATATTTGGTCCCGAACATCTCGATGGCCTTTCAGCCATCATCAACAATGCAAAGTTCATAACTTAGTGTGCAAATTTTATTAAATGTTGACTCATGGTGGGACCTACTACGAGGCGTCCGTAACCGTGGACTCGGCTATCGATAGGTTATACACTCTACAGAGGTAGCACACTGTACCCACACCACGGAACCCATGGCCTCGCACTCCCATTCGGGTGGACCAACGGCATTCCGACAAAACCCTTCCATTGCCATGACACTCTCCCGGCCACTCCGACCCAATCCCCAACGGGCTAGTCCTGGGTGGCCCCGTGTCTACCAAAGACACAACGACCACCGTCGTGGCCAAAACGATCCCACTCGGGGACCCGGTACCATAATCTCAAGAACGGGCACACAAGGTTATGCCTGCTTACCGGGCCAGGGTAAGCATGCCATAACCTTCCCTAGTTGGAGGCACCGACCAGAGGCAATGTCAATGGACCGAATCAAGGCCTTCCCACAAAGGCAAATGTGGTTGCACTAGGAAAAACTCGATTCAGCGGCACCATGACCCAGTCAACGATATATTCAAGTTGAGTTATATTCAGGTTCAACTTAAAACGAAAATGACCGGTGTCATAGCATGCCATGAAATGCAAAACTACACATGCATCACATATTAACGAAAATGACTGATGTCAACCATATTCACACTAAGCATAAAGATCAACAACTTATATTACTTTCCTGGTCAGGGTAACTCACACTTTAACCAAAATATTTTGTAGCAAGTTTTATTATTTTCTCATGCAAGAAAGTAACTTCGATTAATTTCTTACATGCATAGCAAAGATTATACCACAAACAAATCCTAATTTCTTTACCAACCAGTTAGGTTCAAACATTCTGTAAGTCAAGTAAAATGGCTAAACAAGTACTTAACAGAATATTTTCTAGCAAATTTTACTATTTTATTTATGCAAGAAAATAACTTTAAGTAATTACTAACATGCATAACAAAATTATTTTTATCATCACCACAAATAGATCTTAGCTTTGCTTTACCAACTAAGCTAGTTTCAACATTCTGTAAATCAAGCATAATAACTAACAAACACTTAACAGAATATAAATAACACAATAGTTATTTAAATGCATGGATTAATCATTTCATTCAAGTAAGAAAATCATAAATATTGAAATGACACCATGAAAATGTTGTTGTGGCTTGCCTTAGTGCAGATGAGGTTCACAAGCCTTCTGGTGATCCTCAAGACAAGCCTCACCCTCTGAAAATAATTTTAAGCACACAAAGAAAATATCAAGAACACTTCTGAAAATCACCAGAAATTCTAAACAGCTCAAAAAAATCTCATCTTTGTTGAGCTGCTAGATTTCTTTGCAAAGAACAAAATGCAAAAAGAATCAATTCATTTGGACTTATGGTTGAAGAGTTATGGCTGTTTGAAGCGTTCTGTAAATTCAAATGAATTTGAATAAAAATAAACAAACTGGGGGGTGATATCGAAGGCGTAAAGCCCAGGGGCGCCACCACTCGTACCGCTTCACGCGCGTACAGAGTGGCTGACTAGCAGGCCCCGCTAGTCAGGTGAGGAGGAGGGGGAGAAGGAAACAGTGGGAGTCGCGGCTTCGCTGGAGCTCTCGCTGGCGACGAGGGCTCCTTGGCCAAAATGAGAGGGAGGGATGGAGAGAGGGGACGGAGGCGCACCTGCCCGTACCCGTAGCATAGCTAGGGGTGGTCGGACGGTGTCGGAATCGACCTCGCAAGCAGAGGCAGAACGCGGTGGTCGCCGGAGATGAGGAAGACGGCGAGCAGAGGCAACTCCAGGGGCTCCAGGGGACGGGATGGCTTCACCGGAGAGAGGCGGAGGCCCTAGAAGGGTCGCCCTGGCCTGGGAGGGGCTGGAGCTACCGCGGCGACCAGAGGGGATCGCCGGCAAGCTCGAGCTCGAGGACGGCGGCCCGCGGCCTGCCCGGCCGGGCTACGGTTTCCTACGCGCTTGTGGGGTGTGTGGGAGTGGTGGATGGTGCTCGAGGAGGCTGGGGGTGGCTCCATTTATAGGCGAGCAGAGAGGGGGGGTTCGGGCTCCACCGGTGGACACCAGTCCACGGCACCCGGCGACGAGCGGCGTCAGTGAGAGGGGAAGAAGGCGACGCAGCTAACGCGGCGACTGTTGGGAACAGGGACGAGCACAGGAACGAGGAGAAGGCGACGAGCATAGTGCGCACCGCACTGTTGGGTTGGTCGGACCGTGCCCGTGCTCGCTGCGGCGAGCTCCAGCGTCGGCGAGCTCCAGGGGGAAGTTAATGGCGTTGAGACGAGGATGGTGGCGAAGTTTGGCATGCTCGGGTAGACGGGGGAAGCGAGCACGCGCGAACAGAGCGCTCGGCGGCACTCAGGGCGCGTCAACACGCAGGCATGGCATGGTGGACACGCGTGGTCACCGCGCGAACTCTTCCCTCAGGCTAGCCTACGTCCAAAAATCATGTCTGGCATGTTGTTCATGGTGGTTTTGAAGTTTACCACACTTTGGTTTGGATCCAGGTGCAGTAGTGGAGTTTTTACATCCAAGTTTCTAGTCAGTAACTTTGAGAGCTTACTGAGGTCAAATGGCTAGGAGTTGGGGCTGTGCTTTGGAGGTTAGCCATGATCTACTAAGGTGAAGATGCACAAGAAAATCCAGGCACAATGGAGCAAGTAAAATGGTAGTTGCTGTAGAAACCACCATTTCTGTCCAGAACAGAAAATATTTTTTGTAGCAAAAATATTCCAAAAAGTGATGAAATATTTTTGCTCAGGAAGGTGCCCTAGGTTTCAAAGAATATTTGTGAATTATCTCAGATTTTTCTGGGCCATAAAAATTGGGGTTGCTTTGGAGCATATTGAACTAGCTAGGGTTTTTGAGAGAAAAATGAATATTTTTCATTTAAGAAAAATATTCCAAAGATTATTTTGGGGTGGATCAGAAGGGGAATGATGATTAGGGAGGGAAATGAAGCACTTGGGTGAAAGCCAAGGGTACCCAAGTGTTTAAGTCCATATGAAAAGATTCAAAAACTCCAAATTTCAAATTGACTCCAAATGAAAATCAAGCAAATGAGAGAGGGCAAAAACCAGGCTGTTACAGCCACACCCCTCCCGATCAACAGGACCCCCGTTTCAACCGTAGGAGGTCCGTTTCCTCCATTTCTGCGGTACACCAGACCCCTCCCGATGAACAGGATCCCGTTTCGACTGTGGCCGTCGAACACAAGGCTGTTTCCTCCGTTCTGCGGTACGCCGGGCCTCGTTTCCATCGGCTGTTCCGTCCAAGCCGGTTGGCTCCCACGGGTTCCGTTGCCTCCCGATGAACACGACGCATTCCGTTGCCTCCCCATGAACACGACGACGACACAGTTTCTCCGTTCCGACCCAGCCATGTACACGAGCCCTGGCCGTACATATGCGCGAGTAGGCGTTCGAGACCCCGCCCGTATGTACGTACGTGGCCGTATTTTCTTTCTTGCACACTGGCCGATGTACGTACGTGTACATGCTACATGCGCGCCTCTACTACGACACGTGCGCGCTCTACATCGACCAGTATGTACGTACACGTTCGCGACCAGAATGACAATGCTACTTATGCTTCGACCAGGTGGGTCCCGACTGTCAGGCACTTCCTTGCGTGCGAAGATATAGCTGGTGGGTCCTAGCAGTCAGGGGGGCGAATCGTTTTTTTTCAGACGCACTTTCTTGCATGCGAAGATGTAGCTGGTGGGTCCCAGTAGTCAGGGGGAAACCTTTTTTTTCACGAAATACGATGGCCCGTCCGGTGGGTCCCCGCTGTCAGGTGCAGGAATAATTATTTTGTGCGTAATAAGGAGGCACTTCCTTGCGGCTGCCGTGGACCCAGCTGTCAGCCTCTCCACGTACAGTACTCTTCCGATGGAAGTCGGTCATTGACCACATTGACCACGCCACGCCGAGAGCACCAAGGCGGTGGACGACAGCGAGGCCTAGGAAGGGGACGACGCGGAGCCAGGGAAGACGCGGCAGTGGATGACCACACAGAAAGTGCAACTATCCCTGGGTGGTTTTGGTAATTCCTAACAACATATAGCTCATTGAGCTAATCCTATTCCAAGATAAATATTTCAGGAAAGCTCAATGATTGGCATGGCGTGGATTAGAAAGTGGACCCTTCAAAATGCTAAGGAAAAAGGATTGGCTCAAGCTCAAAGCACAAGGCTCTACATTTTCTATTTTAGTGATCCAAGATCACATTGAGTCTATAGGAAAAGCCAATACTATTAAGGAGGGATGAGGTGTTGCTTAATGAGGATCTTGCTCAAAATGCTTAGTGATATGCTCCAAAACCCTCCACTACTTTCTCATATCCACATATGTCCTAAACCAAAAAGTCCAACTCGGCCCCACCGAAATTTCATATCCGGAGCCACCGAGTTCAGTTGTCATAGCCACTGCCAGAAACCCTAATCAATTCGGTCTCACCGATAGGGATCTCGATTCCACCGAGATGGGGTTGTAATCTCTCTATTTCCTTTTCGTAATGTTTCGGTCAAACCGAGATGAGCGATCGGTCCCACCGAGTTTGCAATGCAAACTCTCTGTTTCCCTTTCGTAACGTTTCGGTCTAACCGAGATGAGCGAATCGGTCCCACCGAGTTTGCCTGACCAACTCTCTGTTTGACTATTACCAAAATCGGTCTCACCGAGTTTGTGTAATCGGTCTCACCGAGATTACGTTATGCCCTAACCCTAATGATATCGGTCCCACCGAGTTGACATGTTGGTCCCACCGAGAATCCTAACGTTCACATTTTGAACTAAATCGGTCCGACCGAGTTTCATGATTCGGTCCCACCGAGTTTGGTGATTTGTGTGTAATGGTTAGATTTTGTGTGGAGGCTATATATACCCCTCCACCCACTCTTCATTCATGGAGAGAGCCATTAGAACATGCCTACACTTCCAATACATATTTTTTGAGAGAGAACCACCTACACTTGTGTTGAGGTCAAGATATTCCATTCCAACAAACATGAATCTTGATCTCTAGCCTTCCCCAAGTTGCTTTCCACTCAAATCTTCTTTCTACCAAATCCAATCCTATGAGAGAGAGTTGAGTGTTGGGGAGACTATCATTTGAAGCATAAGAGCAAGGAGTTCATCATCAACACACGATTTGTTACTTCTTGGGGAGTGGTGTCTCCTAGATTGGCTAGGTGTCACTTGGGAGCCTCCGTCAAGATTGTGGAGTTGAACCAAGGAGTTTGTAAGGGCAAGGAGATCGCCTACTTTGTGAAGATCTACCCGAGTGAGGCAAGTCCTTCGTGGGCGGCGGCCATGGTGGGATAGACAAGGTTGCTTCTTCGTGGACCCTTCGTGGGTGGAGCCCTCCGTGGACTCGTGCAACCGTTACCCTTCGTGGGTTGAAGTCTCCATCAACGTGGATGTACGATAGCACCACCTATCGGAACCACGGATAAAAAATCTCCTTGTCAACATTGCGTTTGCTCCTTCAAACTCATCCCTTTACCTTCATATGCAATTGTTTTACATTCCGCTGCTATACTCTTAGAATTGCATGTGTAGGTTGATTGCTTGACTTGTGCTAAGTTGCTAAAATCTGCCAAGAACTAAAATTGGAAAAAGGCTAGATTTTTATTTGGTCAAGTAGTCTAATCACCCCCCCCCCCCTCTAGACATACTTCCGATCCTAGAAGTGGTATCAGAGCTTTGGTCTCCATTTGCTTTGATTTCCATAGCTTTTGGTGGTCATAGCCTTGGTTTCACAACCTAGGAGAGTATGGCGTCTAGCGAGGGAAATTACCACCGTAGAGGTCCTTATTTTGATGGTACTGATTTTGCTAGTTGGAAGCATAAGATGAAGATGCATATTCTTGGACATAACCCCGCCGTTTGGGCTATTGTGTCTATTGGCTTGCAAGGTGAATTCTTTGATGGGAGAGAACCGAACCGTGAAGCTACCGTGGAAGAGTTGAAGATGCTACAATACAATGCTCAAACTTGTGATATTCTCTTCAACGGATTGTGCCCCAAAGAATTCAACAAAATCAGCCGTCTTGAGAATGCAAAGAAAATTTGGGATACTTTGATTGATATGCACGAAGGTACCGACTCCGTCAAGGAATCCAAATTGGATGTGCTTCAAAGTCAACTTGACAAGTTCAAAATGAAGGATGGTGAAGGTGTCGCTGAAATGTACTCTAGGCTTGCTCTCATCACAAATGAGATTGCCGGCTTAGGAAGTGAAGAGATGACCGACAGATTCATCATCAAAAATATCCTAAGAGCCTTGGATGGAAAATATGATACCGTGTGCACATTGATCCAAATGATGCCCAATTACAAAGATCTCAAGCCAACGGAAGTCATTGGAATAATTGTTGCTCATGAGATGTCACTCAAGGATAAGGAAGAGCTTCACAACAAGTCAAGTGGTGCTTACAAAGCCTCGTGTGATGCTCCCACATCATCAAGTGAGAAGCAAACCTTCCATGAAGAATTGAGCTTAATGGTGAAGAACTTCAACAAGTTCTACAAGAGTAGAAGCAAAGAAAGAAGCTCCAAGTCAAGGTCCTACAATGACAAAAGATCTTCTAGTCATGAGCGAAATAGTTACAATTGTGGAAGACCCGGACACAACTCCGATGAGTGTACGGGCCCCTACAAAAGAAGAGAAGATTCTCCCAAAATAAGAAGTAGAAGAGAAGAATCACCACCAAGAGAAAGGAGGAGTAGAGAAGATCGTTATGAACGAAGACCCTCTCGGAGAAGCAAGGATTCAGAAAGAAAGGAAAAGTCATCAAGGAGCTACACAAAAAGAAGACATCAAGCTCATGTTGGTGAATGGGTATCCGGCTCCGACTCCGACAATCACTCCGAAAGAAGTTATCACTCCGACTCCGAATATACTCAAGATGAAGGTGTTGCCGGTCTAGCACTTGTGTCAACCAACTCCTACGACATAATTGACTCACCAAATGAAGGAATTGGAAGATGCTTCATGGCCAACGGTCCAAAGGTAACACATCTCGAGTATGTTGATTTCAATAGTGATGAAGATGATTTGCTAGGTGATGATGATTTACTTGTTGACAACTCTAATGATGAAAACTATGATGAAACGTCAATTAATCATGCTAATCAAGATAAAACGAATGATGATGATAAGAAGGAGATTGAGCGTCTAACTAAAGAACTAAACACTCTTAAGTTAGCTCATGAAACTACCTTGGAAAATCATCAAGAACTTTGAAGACTCGTGACAAGCTACGCTTTGAAAAGCTCAACCTTGAGCAAGAGCATGGGTTTTTAAAGGCAATCAATGATGATCTTCGCAAGAAAAGTTCTTCTTACATTGCCAAGCGTTTACTCTTGTCTACTTACATGCCACAAGTTAAATCTAGCAACAAGAACAAGAAAGATTCTTCATCTAGTAGTGACAACAATCATGCTAAATCCAATGTTGATGCTTCTAGTAGTTCTCTTGATTCCACTAATGATTCTCTTAGCCAAGTTACACTTGAGCAAGAAAATAGCTTATTGAAGGGAATCATAGAGAAAGGTGTTTACAAGAGTCTTGCCGGAAGTAAGAAATTTGAGGAAATTGTGCGCAAGCAAGGAAGACACCGGAAGAATCAAGGTGTTGGTTTTGAACGAAAGTTCAATGCCAATGGAGTTGAGTGGGAAGAAGATCAATACCCCAAGACGAAGTTTGTTCCTCAACAAGAGAAGTATGATCCTACTTCTTTCAAAGGAACACAAGCTCAAGATGATCTTCCACCACAAGACCACAAGCAAAAAGGCAAGGACAAGCTTCAAGAGGAAACTGATGCATTTGAAGAAGCACCTAAGGCCTTGGTCAAGTGGGTTCCCAAGACTACATCAAGTTCTACTTCATTAAGCACAACTACGATTCCAAGGATTCCCATTAAGATGATGTGGATCCCGAAGAAGAAGAACTGGAGAGTTCTTGAGGGTGACTCCGCCAACATACTTCACTCTTATCATTTTGGCGAGGACAAGTGCAAACAACTTCCATATCTTGCACTAGTTCAAGGAGTCACAAACCCTCTTGTTGGTAAGGCAAGGGACAAGGTAACCTAATGCTTTCATGGACATCATCTTGTGTATGCATCACTCTATGTCTATGGATATCCTTGTTTGTTCCTTGTGGGACTAACCCATGTAGGTATTGAAAGTGCAACTCACTCCAAAGGATTGCTCCGAATGATCTACATCAACATTGAGCATCTTCATCTTCAACACCTACATGAAGTCATCATCGACAAAACCCAAGGTTAGTTCATCCCTTTTAGGGGGGATATCACATCTAGGGGGAGCTTTACTCAAATCAATGAGCTAAAGCAACTCTAATGGTGTGAGCACAACAATGCTTTATGTAGAAGTGGTAACCCCACTTGTGCTTAAACGATGAGTATGACCTATGATCAAGTGTTCTCATTTGACTCCTAAGTCAATATACTCATATATAGATGACCTAGTCATCGTCAATTGCTTGATAGATGCTAGAATGTTTGTGCATGCTTTGTCACATATTTCATTTGCCATTTTATTGTGTGAGCATGTTGGTTGCATATTTTACTCATTCGAGGACATCCATTTGTTGCCTTGATTGTTTGGCTTTTTATCTTTTTGCCAAATGGATGGACAAGAATGCCTAAGAACACCCTCTAGCTATCTATGCTTCTCTCGTCTCAAACTCTATTCATGCCACATCACAAAGTTTGATCAAGTCAGATTCGAACCACTCTGTGTGAGGAGCACTCGGAGATCCCGATTCATCATAGACTTAAACCTCCAAAACCTCTTTGTGCATCTCGGTCTGGCCGATTCATCCTTTTCGATCCTACCGAGTCACCAAGTTGATCTAGGGTTTCCAATCTCGGTGCAACCGATTAGAACTTTTCGGTCACACCGAGTTGCAATAACTGCTTGTAGTTTTGCATCTCGGTGTCACCGAGTCGTTCCACTCGGTCACACCGACAGTGTCAGGTTATATATACCGCCGGGCCAAATTTTGGAAATTTCTCCGAACCCCTTCGCCCGCGCGTAACCTACTCTGCCTCCTCTGGTCTCCGGATCGTCCTCTCATCGCCAGCGACCTCCCGCCGCTGTTCTCCGCCACCGTCAACCGAAATCTCCACCGATGTTGCCGCCGTAGCAAGTTTGTCGCCGAACTAGGGTACGAACTTGATCATTGTGCTAATCCCTAACTCTGATTCTTAGCACATTGCTTTGCCATGATTCTTGCCACGACTGAAATCATCCTGTCCAGTGAAAACGTCCTATAGATTAGTTTTGATTTGAAAATTTAGGGTTAGGTCTCCGCCGAATTCATCTCGGACTGACCGAGTTGTAGAAATCGGTCTCACCGATTTTGGCTTAGGCCAGAGCACATGCGTTTTCAGTCTGACCGAAAATTCCAAATCGGTGTGATTTCGATTCTCTGTGAAACCCTAGCAGTCTCGGTACCACCGAACTGTGACTCGGTCTGACCGAGTTCACTAGTTCAGGTTCCAAAAGCTGCTTCGGTATCACCGAGTTTACAAATCGGTAGATCCGAAATGCTTTCTGTGAAGAACTAAAACTAAGTTTTTAAGTCACCAGTTTTGCAAAAACTCATGTACTTTGTGATGCTCATCTACTCTACCTCATCTATAACCTATTCACAGGGTCTGCTGACAGTTTGCCTGCAAGATGTCTGACCAAAGTGACAGCCAGAACAAGTCAGAGGAACAGGTTCAGTTAAGTGAGGGCACTAGTCCCTCTAGCAGCTATGATGAAGGCAGCAGGAGCACTCCAAACAATCTACCAAAGGCTACTACCAGGACAAGGAAGAGGAGGACTTCTGACTCTGAAGATGAAGATTATGTGGCTGTTGAAGATGAAGCCACTTCAAAGAAGAAAGTGCTAAAGAAAGAGTATGGCTCAGCTGCTGCAACCAAGCCAGGTCTGAAAACAAAGATGCCAGCAAGAAGACAGCCCATGTCTTAACCAAGAAAAGTTGGCACAGGAGAAACAATGGAGTTCACTCTTGAACCCAAGGAAACTGGAGATGGCAAGAAGAGGAAATAAAGGGTCAAGAAGACCATTGCCAGAGTTATTGGGAAGCCATCAATGATGAGAGATTCTGAAGAAGATGAAGAGGATGCTGCACCAGCACCCAAAGCTCAAAAGCTCATGGGAGATGCAATCAGATCAGGGGCTGCTCCATCTAAGCCCAAAGCTACTCCCAAGGCTGCTGCTCCAGCTCCAAAGCCAAAACCCAAGAGGAGCAATAGGAACATCCCTGCTGAGGAGAAGAACAAGGCCCCAGTGCCACAAGTTGCCGAAGAAGAAGAAGATGATTCTGTTGTTTTGAGAAAGCTGAAGCCCAAGATCCCTGATCACAATGATGCACACCCAGTTGCAGAGAACATGAAAATTAGGAAGGATTCAGGATTGAGACTATGGAGAGAGTCTGATCCATATGCTACCAGGAGAAGGACTATTGTGGACTACAGATTTCACACTAAGGAACAGCAGGACTTCTATGAGATAATTTTGCTTCACAAGAAGCCCATAGTGTGTGACATGAGATGGGTTGACTGGGAGTTCATCAAGGAGAATGAGGATCACTTCCCTGGTGTATATGATAGCTTCAAGGCATGTGGAGTTGATAAGTTTGTGGCTCAGAAGTTCACCAAGTGGAATGATGAGCTCATTATGCAATTCTACTCCACTACCCACTTCTATCCAGATGGAAGGATAGTATGGATGTCTGAGGGTACTAGGTACCAGTCTATAGTTGAAGAATGGGCTCAATTGATCAATGCTCCTGAAGAACATGAGGATGACTTGGACATTTATGCAAAGAAGAAGAAAGACCACAACTCTATGGCCAACATGTACAAAGAGATCCCAGATGCTGCTTTGGATACACATAAGTTTGGATCTGTCCATTACCTGTTGTCTGGTTTGCCAACAATCAATTGGATTCTAAGGCACACACTGCTACCCAAGTCAGGTGATCACAAGATGATCAGAGGACATGCTATCAACTTGCTGCACATATTTGATGTCCCACAGAAGTTCAAGGTTATGAGCCTAATTGTGGAAACAATCAAGAGGACTGCAGCTGATCAGAAGAGAAGTTGTGGATATGGCCCACACATCCAGGAGCTCATCAACTCAAAGATGGGAAAAGGCAAGTACATCTTGGACAAGGAGCACCTGCCCATCTACCCTGAATTTGAGGACAACATAGTTGTCATGACTGAGAATGAACCATCATCTGTGCAAGCACAAGAGAAGAAAGCCAAAGCTAAAGCTGAGAAAGCTGCAAAGATGCCAACTGTGGAAGAGGCATCTCAGGTATTCTTGAAGAGCAAGCAAGACCAGCTTGGATACCTGATCCAATCCACCCTGAGGATTGAGCAGGGCTTGGCCACCCTGACCAAGAACCAGGAGAGTCTGGAGAGGATCATTGAGCAGAAATTCTATGACCTTGATGTCAAGGTAACAGAGATCCAAACTACGGTTGAGCAGATCCAGGAGGAAGCAGAGGAGAAGAAGGGCAAGTCTACCACAGATGCATTTGCTAGAGTGCCCAGAGGATAGAGATCTGCTGCAGTGCCAGTGACAAACACTAGAGCTACAGCTTCAGCACCAGCAGCTACAGCTCCAGCTCCACCTCCAGCAGCTACTCCACCAGCTCCAGCTACTATCAGAAGCCTTCTTCCTTGGAGTTATCTCAACACCACCTCCCGAAGATCAAGCCTGAGAGTCGTTTAGCACTATGCATTTTCAAAATTTTTGGTAACTTGTTGCCAAAGGGGGAGAAAATTGTATAGATCATAGGCTTCGAGCGAGAGAGAGTGTGTTGGTTTTTATCTCTCTTTGCACTTATTTGGTTTGATTTGAAACTTGATTGCGTGCTTGTGTGAGCTACTTGTGAGATACTTGTTTGATCATATGCTACCCTTAATGCTTGTTGGATAATGCTATCTTTCATATCCTATTGTGATCATTCACTTTGCTTGGTGATGAGTGCATGTTTTTAATTTCTATCATTTTGAGCGCTCCACCAAGATGTATGTGACATGGAAGAGTAACCCATGATCCTAATCGATTGTGCATTTGCATTCAAAAGCAAATCTTAAATAATGCACAAATTTAGGGGGAGCTCTTGCTTATCACATACTTCTCAAAGCGACAATGTTTTTTTCAATCTTACTTATCATTTGTCGAAGCTTTGATCTATATGTTGTCATCAATTACCAAAAAGGGGGAGATTGAAAGTGCAACTATCCCTCGGTGGTTTTGGTAATTCCTAACAACATATAGCTCATTGAGCTAATGCTATTCCAAGATAAATATTTCAGGAAAGCTCAATGATTGGCATGGCATGGATTAGAAAGTGGACCCTTCAAAATGCTAAGGACAAAGGATTGGCTCAAGCTCAAAGCACAAGACACTACATTTTCTATTTTAGTGATCCAAGATCACATTGAGTCTATAGGAAAAGCCAATACTATTAAGAAGGGATGAGGTGTTGCTTAATGAGGATCTTGCTCAAAATTCTTAGTGATATGCTCCAAAACCCTCCACTACTTTCTCATATCCACATATGTCCTAAACCAAAAAGTCCAGCTCAACCCCACCGAATTTTCATATCCGGAGCCACCGAGTTCAGTTGTCATAGCCACTGCCAGAACCCTAATCAATTCGGTCTCACCGATAGGGATCTCGGTCCCACCGAGATGGGGTTGTAATCTCTCTGTTTCCTTTTTGTAACGTTTCGGTCAAACCGAGATGAGCGATCGGTCCCACCGAGATTGCAATGCAAACTCTCTGTTTCCCTTTCGTAACGTTCGGTCCAACCGAACCGAGATGAGCGAGTCGGTCCCACCGAGTTTTCCTGACCAGCTCTCTGTTTGACTATTACCAAAATCGGTCTCACCGAGTTTGTGTAATCGGTCTCACCGAGATTACGTTATGCCCTAACCCTAATGATATCGGTCCCACCGAGTTGACATGTCGGTCCCACCGAGAATCCTAACGTTCACATTTTGAACTAAATCGGTCCGACCGAGTTTCATGATTCGTTCCCACCGAGTTTGGTGATTTGTGTGTAACGGTTAGATTTTGTGTAGAGGCTATATATACCCCTCCACCCACTCTTCATTCATGGAGAGAGCCATCAGAACATGCCTACACTTCCAATACATATTTTCTGAGAGAGAACCACCTACTTGTGTTGAGGTCAAGATATTCCATTCCAACCACATGAATCTTGATCTCTAGCCTTCCCCAAGTTGCTTTCCACTCTAATCTTCTTTCTACCAAATCCAATCCTATGAGAGAGAGTTGAGTGTGGGGAGACTATCATTTGAAGCACAAGAGCAAGGAGTTCATCATCAACACACCATTTGTTACTTCTTGGAGAGTGGTGTCTCCTAGATTGGCTAGGTGTCACTTGGGAGCCTCCGTCAAGATTGTGGAGTTGAACCAAGGAGTTTGTAAGGGCAAGGAGATCGCTTACTTCGTGAAGATCTACCCGAGTGAGGCAAGTCCTTCGTGGGCGACGGCCATGGTGGGATAGACAAGGTTGCTTCTTTGTGGACCCTTCGTGGGTGGAGCCCTCCGTGGACTCACGCAACTGTTACCCTTCATGGGTTGAAGTCTCCATCAACATGGATGTATGATAGCACCACCTATCGGAACCACGGATAAAAAATCTCCATGTCAACATTGCGTTTGCTCCTTCAAACTCATCCCTTTACCTTCATATGCAATTGTTTTACATTCCGCTGCTATACTCTTAGAATTGCATGTGTAGGTTGATTGCTTGACTTGTGCTAAGTTGCTAAAATCTGCCAAGAACTAAAATTGGGAAAAGGCTAGATTTTTATTTGGTCAAGTAGTCTAATCACCCCCCCCCCCTCTAGACATACTTCCGATCCTACACACGCGTAGAGGAGTATGAGGGTTCACTGGTTTGCTGCGGTGTGAGGCTGCCGTCGCCGCAGAATAACAGGGGGTGTGGGTGAGTAGAGGGATGGCCTGGCCAGCGGTGGGAGTAGTAGGGGGCGGTGAGGCCTCCGCCGCATCGCAGCCAGCCACGGGAGGCAGGAGCATGAGGCACGACCGGCGCTGGTTTGGGCGGCTGGAGCAAGAAGACCAGAGGTTGAAGAAGCACTACGGTCGTTGGATGGACATCGTACGATCACTGGAGCTAGAATCGTGCATATTGACTAAGTTGACAAAGCCCTCCGTCCCCGTCAACTTAGTAGGCCCACAAGTCAGGCTGCCACTATACTAGGTCCCAGCTAGCAGGGGGAGTATTCATTTTTTGTGCGTAATAAGGAGGCACTTCCTTGCGTGCGAAGATATAACTGGTGGGCCCGAGCTGTCAGCGGCGGTAATGTTTCTTTCGCAAAATACAGAGGCCCTTTCGGTGGGTCCCAGATGTCAGGTGGAGGAATCATTATTTTGCGCGTAATAAGGAGGCATTTCCTTGCGTGCGGCCGTGGACCCAGTTGTCAGCCTCTCCACGTACAGTCCACTTCCGATGGATGTCGTTCATTGACCACGTTGACCAGGCCGCGCCGAGAGCACCAGGGCAGTGGACG
Organism: Triticum aestivum; assembly: GCF_018294505.1. Taxonomy (NCBI): domain Eukaryota; kingdom Viridiplantae; phylum Streptophyta; class Magnoliopsida; order Poales; family Poaceae; genus Triticum; species Triticum aestivum. Next base: position 383,647,172 of record NC_057805.1, read on the forward strand.
ACGGCGAGGCCTACGAAGGGAACGACACGGAGCCAGGGAAGACTCAGCAGTTGTTCCCCACGCGGAGGAGTACGAGGGTTTACTGGTTCGTCTGCCGTCCCCGGAGAATAACAGCGGGTGTGGGTGAGTAGAGGGATGGCTAGGCCAGCGATGGGAATACGGTGGGGCGGTAAGGCCTACGTGGCAGCATAGCCGGCCGCGGGAGGAGGGAGCAGGTAGTCTCGCCGGCGCTTGTTTGAGCGGCTGGAGCAGGAAAAGCAGAGATTGAAGAAGCACGACAGTCGTTGGATGGACATCCAACAGTCACCGCTCTCGTGTGCATTATTTCTAATAATGTACAGCCCATTTGCTAATTCTTAAGAATTTTTTTGGAGCCCATCTTCTTTTTGTTAGCATTACACCCCATATTGTGGCCACGGTTAAAAAGTATACGAATTTTTGCATATTTTGGTGCGGTCAACTGTTTTTAATCCCGAAATATCGATTCACATTCAAACTATTTTGAAAAATAATTTATATAAATATAAAATCCAAATAATTGTCCATGCATAAAAATCAATGGAATTTAAATTCTTGTAATGAAAAAAATTGAAACTAATTCCCGGTTTGATGTGAAAATGTACAGCCCATTTCTGGGCAAACCGAATGAAACTCTCCTTGTCTTGAAAGATTTGCAGCCCAGCAGGGCTGATAAAGCAAGTAGGCCTCGTTTGGGTATTTCTTTAAAAAAATAGAACTGGGCTAGCCATTTTCAGCAAGAAAAAAAACGCAACTGGGCTCATGATGTGGTAAACCTAAATAAAACCCTGGCTAGACGGGCCACAACCCACGCACAGCCCCGTTGTTACCCTAATCTGTCGCTAAAATTAGTATAAATAACAACTGCTTGTTCCTCAAAAAAAACTGCGCGACCTGCTGGGTCCCTGGTGTTAGCCGCTCGTAGTGTAATTCTCTCATTTATTGACTACGTTGACAATGGCGTGAGCCCCAGATGTCCAACCATTAGGAGGAACCATATTTTTGGGCTTGTAATATAGAGGCACTTGCTTGCGTACTGCCATGACGTTGGTGGGTCCCTACTGTCATCCTCTCCACGTACAGTCATCTCCTTGTTCCTCTCGGTTGTTGACGACGTTGACAACGCAAGAGGGTGGCACACCGCGCACGGCGAGCGAACCAAGGCCGCAAGGCGGAGGACGACGGCGAGGCCTCTGACGGAACGAACAGGAGTCGTGGAAGATGCGTCGGTCCAGTCGCAGGCAGAGGGGAGTACGAGGGTTGACTGGTTCGGGTGCGGGTGCGTGTTGGGGCTGACGTCGCCGGAGAATAACAGGACGTGTGGGGCAATAAAGGGAGGGACTGGCCAATGTTGGAGGGTACGTACGTGTCAGTGTACTAAAGTAGGGGCACTCCTTTGTACCCCTTTACTTGCATGGACAGTCAGAGCCGCGCCCACGGCCACGCTAAACAGAGCAGAGGAGGGAAACCAGGAAGAAGCCGGAGCACAAGACGGTCAAGGCAACGCCAAGACCAGAAACACCAAAGAGCAAAAGGGCGAGGTGGACTCCCCCGGCAAGGCCCTTGCCAGGGCGGCCTCCGCGGCCACGACAAGAGCCTTGCCGGGGCAACTTGCCCAGTACCAACAGAGCGAGCCACCCTCAAGCTCAAGAGTTCCAAACGCCGCCAACGACTACGTTGGGACCAAGGCTCGGGAGGCACCTCTGTGGTGGCATACAGATCTTTGTCAAGATCATAAACACACACGATAAGATGAGGACCAGAAGACAACGACCCTTGGCGGGATCCTAGCCGAGGGGATCCACAAGACCCCCGGCAAGCGCCTCGCCCGGGGCGACTGCAACGCCACGGCAAGACCCTTGCCAGGGGCATCAGCGGGGCCACTGCCAGGCCCGCACCAGCCAAGACTCCACCGCCGACCTCAAGCAGCTGCTAGCTCAACCAGCTGGGCAGGCACCTGCGTGGCGACGGGTGTCCTCTACACCAACTTAGCAAGCACTTGCGTGGTGGCATGCAGATCTTCGTGAAGGCCCTACCACTGCGCCACCTCAGTTGCCTGCATGCCTACATGGCACCGCACGCATCGCTGGCCTAGGCGCGTGTCGAAGCAAGGCGGAGCAGCGACGGACGGGACGGGCCTCGTTCCCGTCCCCAATAAAGCTAATGGACACCTAAGTAGCACAATTAATGCATTTTGTCCCCTAACGCCGGGCGATAAGCTCGCGCACTGTAGACCTATCCACCTCCTATGTGCCACTGTGGCAGCCCCCTTTCGACTATAAAAGGCGGCCCGGGGCATACTGGGGAGGGATTCGGCTCTTTTGGGCAAGTTACACCCCGTAGCTAGCTCAAGAACACAAGAACACTCAATACATCCACGAAAGCAGGACTAGGGTATTACGCATCCTTGCGGCTCGAACCTGGGTAAACGATCCGTGTGCTTCTTGTTAGACCTGCTCTTCTCACAACCCCGCGCCCGCCAACCGTAGAAGGGATTCCAGTGATCCCATAGGTGTCGTTTCCCCGACATCTTTGGCGCGCCAGGTAGGGGGCGCAGTTGTGAGAATCTGGTTTAGCAACCAGCTTAGCAGTTCCTCGTGGCCATGGTTTCTAAGGAAGAAGACGGCCAAGAGGACGGCGCCGCCTGCAAGCACGAAGGGCGCCGGTACGGCGACGGGAAAGCTAAGTCATGTCGAACTTCAAATATTTCCTTTTTTATATAAGGTTATTCCCCTCGGAGATCTCGTTCTTTGTATGGAAAACCTGCACGCAAAGGGGCCCTCACACGATTGGCAACGCCCTTGTTCTGTTTCGAGTCCGCTCAACAGCTCAAGCGGCCGCGTCGAGAGTGGCGGGGTAGCCTTCCGCAACCGGCAACACTCTCGATTCTGACTCGAGTCAAGCTCGATAGTTCGAGTGGCCGCGTTGGGGGTGGCAAGGTGGTTCGCCCGGCTGCAAGCACACCCGGCGGGCCATTGGGGATCCGTCCTCAAGACGCCGCCCTGGGTTTACGCGCCGGCAAGCCTACCCGGTTAACGTAGGGTGGACGTACAAAGGAAAATCAAACAGGAAAATAACATGCATTGTATCAAGAGTATTGCAGAGTTATATTACATAAATTGTTGCCGCGGTTCTGACTAAAGATAGAAATTGTCTTGGTCATGAACCTGCAGCGGCAATGAGAAACGGGGTGCCTAATCCTGGCGCTGGCCCTCCACCCTCTGGATTCCATCGATCCGCGTGATGATGTGCTTGATATGCTCCTTGAGCACCGTGATGTCCCCATCTTCCGGCAAGCTCTCCAGCGCGGCTTCGAAGTCGAGGTTAGGATTCCAGTGCGCCACCTTGGTGAGGACCTTGGTCATGGCACCCCGGCAAAGCCTCCGGGACTCATCGGCCAGGGAGGCCGCCCGGTTGAGTGAAGCTGCTCCAGGGCCCCGAGGACGCCCTCGAAGAAGACGGTCATCTTGGCGTTGGGGCTCACGTTGCGCTCTGGGGTATACCTCAAATTTGGCATCCCCATGGTAGCCAGCTGCATGGTGATCCTGCCGGCGACGTTCTCGAGGCACCCGATCCAGCGATTCTGGCCCTCCACAAAGTCTTTGTGGTTGGCGGTCTCGTTCTTCCGCAGCTGCTTCTCGGCCTCCAGATTCTTGGCCAGGGTCCCTTCCCGGGCCTTGGCCTCCGAGAGTGTCTTCTTAAGACCCTCCAGCTTCAGCGTCAGATCCTTGATGGAGTCGTTGGCCTTGGAGAGCTGCTCAGCCTTGCCAAGGACTGCGCCATGCGCCTCCACCAGGGCCCCGTTGAGCGTGTTCTTCTCCTCGGCCAGCTTCAGGGTCTGGTCCTTCAGCCCGTCCCACTCCACCTCCAGCTCCTTCACCCTGCCAGCGTGAACCAGAGCCTGGGCATCGAGTGCCTCTTTGTGCCTCTGCTCCAGCTCCCGGGTCCGCTGCGCAACGAGCTTTTCCACATCCTCATCCTTGCCGCGGAGCGTTGCGGCAAGCTTCTCCTCACGCGCAGCAAGGTCCTCCTCCTGGGAGTTCAGCGCGGCCTGGTGCTGGGTTCGAGCGGCCTCGGCTGCGGTGACCAAGTTCTCCGCTATCTCTTGGGCCTTCTCGATGTCGGCCCGCTGCATGGTGAGCTCCACCTCGCGCTTGGCCAGCTTGCCCTGGGCAGCTTTCAGCTCCTCACAAGCTTGGCGGAACCAAGTTTGCGCCTCGGCGACGCGTCCCTTGAGGTCCGCCTCCGCCTTGTCCACCGTTGCCATCCTGGACTTGGCCTTGTCCAGGCGGGCGCGGTGGAGCGCCTGGAGCTTCCGAAAGTTGGCGCCCATGGCCTGGAGAAGCCTCTCCTCCTGAGAACCGTCGCCACCGGTGCCCGGCTCATCAACAACCTCGAACCCGGCGGCGGCAAGCACCTCCTCGTCGAACGCCTCTCCCTCGACGGGCGCCCTGGAGCTCGACGCCCCTGGGAGGTGGACGAAAAGGTTGTCACCTACCTTCACATACCTGCCGGAGCCAGAGGCAGCGGAGGAGGAAGGCTGGTCATCGACCACCTCCTCCTCGGCAGTGGACTTGCCGGCCTCCCCGGCAGGCCCCTTGCCGGCCTCCTCGGCAGTAGCCTTACCAGGCTCCCTGGCAGGCCCCTTGGCCGCGTCCTCAGCAGCGCCCTTGGCGGTCTCCTCGGCAGCAATCTTCTCGGCCTCTGCCGCGGCATCCTTGGCGACATCCTCGATGACGGTGTCGACGTCCTCTGGGTCCATAGAGGGGAAATCTAGATACTGAGAAGGGGATGGGGCGAGGCCAAGATCAAGATTCAGAAAGAATAGAAAAACGAACAGGGACGGAAGGCAAGCGACTTACCCGTGTCGGGCTGGGAAGCAGAGGTCCCCTCCCCGCCAACGTTTGGCGCCGAAGCAAAGACACCAGCACCCGTGTTCGCCTCCTCCTCCTCCGTGTGCATGGGCTCGATGTTTGGCGCCTTTGCCGGGGACGCCCCTCGGGGCGGCGTGGTCGATAGGGGCGGCGTGTTGGGGCTAGCCCTCTATGGCTCCTCCTGCTGTCGTCCCCCTCCTGCAATCACGACAAGGTTAGCACCAAGGGATCGTACCCCTAACACACGTTGACGAGGGGCGAGTGATGAACTTACGCTGGGGGATGTGTCGGGGCTGCTATCTGGACTGCTCAACACCACCAGCGGTGTGCCGTCAGCGCCTGCCGGGGGCTGGCCGCCCGCCGAGGCCCTGGCCCTCTTCACCCTCTGGGCCAGCGTCTCCACGTCCCTGCAAAGATGAAAACAAGTCAAGATAAGCGGCACGGTCTGAGGGGATGAGGATGACAGAAAGGAACAAGATACTTACTCGTCCTCCACCTCCTCCTCTGCTGCTTTCCTCTTCCTCCTTGGGCTGAGAGACCCGAAGTCGAAGATGACCCCCGTGTCATCATCTGTCGGGGAAGGGGAAGCTGATGGAGTCCGAGGACGCTTGGACGAAGAAGAGGCAGTTGCTCTCTTCTTCGCCACCGCGGCCTTCACCGACTTCTTCGCTGCCGCGGCCCTTGTCTGGCGCCCAGACCCCTCCTGGGCATGCTGCAGTTGTACGGCCCTGCCGAGCTGGACCCGCTCGGCGGAGGTGGACTGCCGCAGGACTCGCCCTCTCCCCGTGGTCGGAGGGTTGACAGCCTCGGCCTCCTCCTCCTCCGACGGCTCGTCGACCACATCTTCGACGAGAGGGGCCCCGGTGTTGGCACTGCTGGCCTCCCCAGCGGACTCCACCTACTGGGCGAGCTCCTTCTCCTCTGCCTCCGCCGCGGCCTTGTCCTCCATGCCGCCGGCGCTCCCGGCCTCCCTGGCGAGCTCCGCCTCCGCCGCCCTGGCGGCAATGTAGTCCTGCTCCGCCTGGGTGGTGTCCTGGACAAGCCGCGGCTCGGCGCTGACGTACTTCTCCTCCAGGGTGTCGAAAAACTCCTGCACCTGATCCTCTCGCGGCTCGGCCCAACTTGGGACGAGGCCGTGTGCGTTGAACTCCGGCATCATGGCGATGATGTTGTTCCGACGCGAGTTGTTGCTCAACGGGACCACCCCCACCAGTAACTTGAACAAGGCCCCCCTGGGGGGCTTGCTGGCCTTCGCGGCAGCCTTCGCGGCCTTGCCGGACCGCTCGACCTCGCCATCGCGGTTCACGTCGAGCTAGAAGAGCCGCTGGCAGATGTGAGCGTGCCCCATCACCGTGAGGTTGTGGTCCAGACCGGGGCGGAGCCTCGTGATGTCGGCGTTGTTCGTGAAAAGCGAGGCTGGCCTCCCCTTGTTGTGTAGCAGAGCGATTCGGCGGCGGATGAAATCTGCCCCGATCATCTCAAGGGTGAGCCCGGCCTCGGTGAGACAAAGAATCCTGGTGGTGGCGACCATGAGCTTCTTGTCGTTGACGTCGACATCACTCCATTCGCTCCCGCGGACCGGCGGCGCGTGGCGGACCCGGCAAAAGACCGGCGGATCTTTCTCTTCAATCCAGCACCACCAGCCCCGCCACTCCTCCCACCTCTCCTTTTGGGCGCCATCCGGATATGTCCCTTTCTCCTGGGTCCTTGGAATCCAGGCGACACAACCCAAAATGGCGCCCCCCTTCTGGATACGAGGGAAGAAGTAGTGGCGGAAGAGCGCCGTGTTGGGATGCACCCCGGCAAAACCCTCGCAGAGATGTGCAAAAAGAGCCATGCACGTGTCAGGACCCCGATTCCAAGTCACATCGATCTAGCCGGTAACACCTCATATCACTTTGCGGCCTCACGCACGGTATTCCCACGGGTGTCGCCTTACCATGGCCCGGGACCGTTTGCGCCTTTTGGCTCACGTATATGATAGTTTTGCTAGCATCCATATGACAGAGAACCCGGGCCGACATGACTAGTCGTGAACCCAAAGTGGCACTAACTTACGGGGACAGGCATACATGATTCAACATCGAGCATGTCGGTCAGCAGCGTGCGAATCTGGGCTGTAGCACTGGGCTAACAGGACTCCGGTGAACCGGGCTGTAGCAGGCTAGGCAGGACTCCGGATGTCACCGCGTGACATTTCCCCGAAGGGACAGACACAGGAACGAAGTGAATCACATGCCGGCCAGTCAAGTGTTCCGGAGCAGTAGTGCTGGGCTAGCAGGACTCCGGTGAACCGAGCTGTAGCGGACTACTATGGCTCATGGAAGCACAAGACTACATTTCCCCATAAGAGAGGCTACCAAGGATAAACAACTAGGTTGTCGGATCCCACACATACCAAGCATTTCAATCATACACACAATATGCTCGATATGTCTAAATACAACATGGCATCACAACAAAACTCTACGACTCAAGGTATTTATTCAATAGGCTCCGAGGAGCGAGATATTACAAACATGGGTCTCATGACCCAACATTCAGAGTATACAAGTCAAAGCACATGCGGAAGCTTAACATGTATGAGTACAAACATCTACAAATGAAAAAGGCTGAGAAGCCTGACTATCTACCAGATCCTGCCGAGGGCACAAGATCGTAGCTGAGGTATCAAGCTAAACGTCGAAGTCCACATGGAACTACTAGTGAGACTGACGTCTCTCTGCAAAACATAAAATAGGCAAACGTGAGTACAAATGTACCCAGCAAGACTTACATGAGAACTAGCTACATATGCATCAGTATCAACAAAGGGGGTGGTGGAGTTTGACTGCAGCAAGCCAGCTTTGACTCAGTGGCTATCCTAAACTATGACTGCAAGTAACTCTTTTGAGGTGGCGCACACAAGTCCACATATTCACCATATCAATACACCACTATGGATCCGCTCCCGTCTCCCCATGAGAAGGCCATCCATAGCACTCACGCTCATCTTGCGAGTTTTAGAGTATCCACTTTCACTTGTCTATGAACTGTACAGGCAACCCAGAAGTCCTTTACCGCGGACACGGCTATTCGAATAGATCATTTATAACCCTGCGGGGGTGTACTTCTTCACACATGTTTCCACCACTTAGCGTCTGCACACGACATGTGCTCGGCAGACTTCAAGCAAAAGCCGACGTGGGTGTAGACCACGATCTAACTAACCACACAAGTCTCTAGTCCAGGTTTATCGCCTATTCGGGTTCCATCTGCGAGGAGATCCGGCCGGGGTTTCGCTCACAGCCCCAAACGATGTGTGCAGGGTTCCCGAGACACCAAACGGGCGCTCGGTACACCGTTCCACGGTGTATCTACCGCATCATAGCCCACCCCTAGGGTCAGCGCTAGACACGGCCTCCAACACATATCCTACAAACACCAGAAACTAGTTGCAACTCCTGGACAGAGGACAGGGGCGGTTAATAAGTCGAGCGGGGTCATATTTCAGGGCCCAACGTGTGGTAGTAGTTGTTCATGGATCACAAACACAGAACTCAGTTCCTGAGGACGGTTTCAATGAGACAACCCACCATGTACTCCTACATGGCCTCTCACCGCTACCTTTACCAAATCGTGTTCACACACTTAGCTCAGACACAGTAGGACATGTTCATCACCATTTCGATTCATCCCCGATGAATCAGACCTGACTCAACTCTAAGCAGTAGCAGGCATGACAAACAAGCATGAATGAGTAGGCACATCAGGGCTCAAACAACTCCTACTCATGCTAGTGGGTTTCATCTATTTACTGTGGCAATGACAGGTCATGCAGAGGAAAAGGGGTTCCACTACCGCATCATGTAACAGTTGAATCGTTGTTGTCCTAATGCAGTAAAAGAGAGCAGGAGTGAGAGAGTGGGATTGTATCGGAATGAACAAGGGGGTTTTGCTTCCTTGACGGAGTGGTAGTAGGATACTGCCCTTCAGTCGGACATTCGTGGGTATCCTCGGAGGCAGAACCTACCACGAAAGACACATCGGAACACAATCATCACATGGCAATATGCAACAATATGATGCATGCTATGACATGGCAATATGGGTGTGTTTTGGCTAATGCATTCTAAAACAGGTTGGTTTGAGTTCATTTGAATCAAAGATTCAAATGCAAACCCAAAATATGAACTCATATAAATGCATTATTTTGTTTCATCTAAACAGCAAGGTTAGGTTGCTCTAACATGCATGAAACCAGTACAGATGGATAGATTGGATTTTTCTGATCAAATTTCATATATAAATCTTTGCATTTGGAGTTACAGATTAATTTCTATGAATTTTTTAAGTTTGTAGCATTTTCTAGAATTTCCTGTATAAGAATAATCCAGTAAATGAGTTATTGCGTCAGCGTTGCGTCAGGGTGACGTCAGCAGTCAATGGAGACAGTCCAGGTCAAACCTGACCTGTGGGTCCCGTCTGTCAGTGGTTAATTAAACTAACTAAATTTAGTTAGCATTAAACTAACACTAATCCAATTTTGTTAGTGGCCTGGGGCCCACATGTCAGTGACCCAGGGAAAGTCAAACAGGGTCAAACCCCGGGTCAGTGGGGTCAAACCCACCGGCGACGTGACGCCGGCGAGGCCAGACGCGGCGGAGGGCTGCGGGATTGCATCTCCGGCGACCAAACCAACGGCGGAGGCCATCTACGTGACGAGGAGGCTCTGCCGCATCGACTAGTGCCATCGGTTTCGCCGGAGGTGGCCTAGAACAACGGCGGCGTCCACTCCCGCGGCGGCCGGAGTTCGGGCGAGGTTGGGAATGGTGCTGTGGGGCACGGCGGGGCGAACGGCTGGGTGCTACGGCCTCCTGGTGATGTGTTGAGCACGGTGACGCACTCGGTTTCGAGCTTACGCGTCTGTGGCCAGGACGGCGACATGGCCGGCGGAGCCGAGCTCTCGGCCATGATGGCCAATGGGGTTAGGGGGCAGCTCGAGCGACGTGGCTAGGGGGAGAAGGAAGAGGAGCTCACGGCGAGTGCAGCGGTGGCCTCGAAGAGCTCGGGGAAGGGCTAGTGATGGCAGGAGGTCGCCGGCGATCTCAGCGTCCGAGGGAGGAAGAAGAGCTCGGGGTCGTCGTCACAGAGCTCATGGCGGCGCCTGTCTTGGTGCAGAGGATGCGGGGGTCGAGGCGGAGCACGTGGCATAGCTGGATGGGCGTGGGGTGGTCGGTGGCAGCGGCGAACGGCGACGGTGGCGGCGGCTCCGTTCGGGAAGAGAGCAGAGAGGGGAGGGGAGAGAGCTGCGAGGAGAGAGGAGGTGCAGAGGGTCGAGGGGGGGTGCGTGGCGCCCTCGGGTGAGTCCAGCGGTGAGCAGGCAAGCAGGAGGTGGCCGGCGCGTGCGCGCGCGCGTCGGGCACACGCTCGTCCTCCTGGCAGAGGAGGAAGACGACAGGGGAGAAGGCGGTGGTGGGCTGGGTCGGCCAGCTATAGTGCTGGGCCGGTTGGTGCGCTGCAGAGGTGAGGTGAGGCCAGGTAAGATTCTCTCTCTCTCTTTTATTTTCTGTTTTCTATTTCTTCTGTAACTTTGTGGCTTTTCTAAAAATACTTAGGCATTTCCAAAAATCACCAAACTGCACATGCCCACTCTTTAGAACATATCCAACATGGAACATTTCAGTTTGGGATTATTTGGACATTTAAAATATTTAGTAGCATTTAAATGTCCAAATGCAAATAGCATATGATTTAATCCAGTGACCTTAAGATGACCTAGAAAATTGTGAACCAATTTTGCCAGAGGTTCTAACCCAGGACTAAAATGATGGACATTTTAGAAGGGCATTTCAGGTTCATTGAAAAAGATTTTAGTAAACCCTAGTTGTTTTCAGGGGGTGCTGGGGGGGTTTTGTCATCCCCGTTTCAACTTTCTGTGAAAAGTATACATGATGCAACACCAGATACTAGCACTAGGCATTGTCAGAACTAGGGATGTGACAACTCACCCCCACTAAACAATAATCTCGTCCCGAGATTCAAGTCGTGAGGTAAGAAGACAGAGGGACACAAGCTAACACAATCTTCACGATTCAGATGTCTTTCTCGAGGGTGTTGATTCATTGCATCACCTTGATCTCAACGTCTTGCTTTGAGAACTACATCCAACATGACAACGAGTAGAAAGGGAGAATTTTAGAAGAATCAATCTTCCTGAGGTTCGAGCAACTTAGGATCATCTTAATGATCACAAGATCAACTCAGGAATGGGACATAGAAACATCTCTGGAGCTGAGAGGCAAAGAATGCATCAGGAGGGACGAAAGAAACAATTTTGATGAGGGTTTCAAAGTAGCAAGGAAAAACTACCATGATTCCATAACGGGGCACCTTAGGGAAGGTGACTCGTAGAATTATTCCCTCAAGTGGCAAAAAGGAATTACTTTTGATGCATAGATCATTGGAACTCTTCTCACTAGCCTGAGGCAATTTATGAACGATCATTTGACGGAGTTCGGGAGGACGACACACTCGGGCTAGAATGGATGATGTGGACTACCTTGTTGAAGACAACGCAAGGGATGATTTTGCTTGCGCGTGCTCTTAAGAACTTGAGCATCTCCATATTCATCAAGGTTCTACCAACATCCGTGTCAAGGATCCTGGCAACACAACATACTACCACGATGAATAATGGTGGAGGATGCAGATGCAAAGGAAGATAACACCTTCTCAGATTTCACCTTAGCGAGGCCAAGGGATCAAAATCTGGATGATCGACCGAGAAACATTTAGCACTCCGCTTCTAATGTTCTCCTTGATGTGCTAGCGTAACCCATTCATTGAAATGGTTTGGTATCTAGAACATCAAGTAGCAGGTCGGACTCCGGGAGCTCAATAATCCATAAGGAATAACTACAGAAGTAAATCCTGCGAGATCCTTATGGGGAGGTGGCCAACTTCCTCAACCAAGATACTGCGATAATAGGTCTTCCGGCTGGTGTGTTGGCCACGACATCACTTTACCGGGTTACAGAGATATTAATCTTATAGTTCTTGGAGGACGTTCCACCCATCCTATCTGCCTGAGATTCAGATCTGGTTGGGGTCAGAACATTCCAGACTCATTAAGTCTAGAAGGAAAAATGAAGGTTTGCAACACAATTCGACGAGATGACGTTGCGAGATTCTCGGGGAATGAACTACGATAGCAAGCTCCAAAACATGAGTTGGTTCTTCTACACACATGTGAACACGTTGTCCCAGACAAGCATGACCACGTAGTAGTCTTATAATAAAACGCTACCGAGTTCAGGTGGGGAACCATCAACGAGGATATCGAAGTCCTTGCGTAAGTCTAGCTCTTAAGAAGAAACTTCTTCTCCTTGAACAAATCAATCAGTGGCTTGGTGTGCTAGGGAACCCATATGGAGTGGAGGTAATTAGTCTACCAAACCATAGAATACATTCGCACATGCATAACTGACTTGGGATGGTACCAGAGGAAACAAAACCAATCTTTCTCGAACTCACGGCGGCAACTTGCACCAAATGGACATGAATTTGAGGAAGTCACTTCTTCCATCCAAGCATAAGCTTCATGAACGGAACACGAAGGCATTGCTTACAAAGTTTTCAACACTAGGTTGATGTTAAAAATGAATCATGGGGGAGACAAAATGTTGCTGATGGGTTCAACAGCAACTCATCGGAATTTCCATATCACTGGACTTCCACCATCATGTGAACACGGTGATAGCATTGGTCAGACCAAAAGATGTAATGGTGTATGCTCGAGGGATCAACCACGAGTAAGACAACATTACGAACATCGTTGGTTCTGATTTGACTTGACGATAGCCCATACTCAAGTCAAAGTTTTGACAAGGAAATAGATCCAACAACTGATCACGAGGACCAATCGATGGAGATATCATCTTTTTTCAACACACACACACACACACACACACAAAGATATCCCTTAACATGAACTAAGTCAGACAAGCTTTTATCTTCCAACTCTCCAAGTTTTTGTTTGGCTTAACCAACTAGCTCAGGGGTATCCCACACAGATTCTTGGAGAATGGGTGGTTTCGAGGAAAACCAACATGATCACGAACTCAACATAGCGGTCAGGTGACAACCTGGTAATACTTCCGAGAAGATATTCGGAACATCACGAACCACCGATATGTTACTAGGCTCGAGAACAATCTTGCTTTTCAGAGCAAGACGATATGATCAAATAAGCAAGGGATTGAATAATCCTAACATATTGATCGAAGAGTGCACCAGAAATAAGGACTAGGTAGCACAATCTATCTTAGAATGATGATTCATTAACCAACACGCTAAGAATGAGAATATTGTCCCTTTACTACCAAGCAACAAGTTGCTTGGAGTATTGATTTCACACATCACGATTCACTTGTCGGCATTCCAGTTACAATAACACGAGGACCGAGGAATGAATGATGATGGTGAGAGGTATCACTATATCAAGAATTCATAAGATGGTGTGCAATTCCCATGACATTCTTGACATAAGACGGTAATACTTCCGGGTAGAACAGAATCAAAAGCTGGATTGGCATTTTGATCTGCGATACGCAACTATTTTGACCCAACCCTGGATATGGATGAGGTACTGGGGTTTGTTTCTCCTAGTCATTCTGAAATAGAATGGCTTGACGGACCACTAGAGTAATAGGCAACGATAACACGAATGCACAACTAGTCCTGACTATCAATTGATAGACAGAGGTCAGAATACAACTAAAGAGAGACAACTCAAAGGAACATGTGGTTTTTTGAGTTGCGGATGCATAGATTTAGTATGTCAAACAAGTTCAACATATTTCTTCCAGATAATCCATGCAGAAAGGTAGGACTGGCAGATTCACAATGTAGAACGAAGAACTCATCAAGAGCACTCTTATTGTCATCTTTTGGTTCAAAGGAACTCCTGCCAAGGATGGTTCATGGTATTTGGAAGAATGATATACCACGGACCTCGAAGACTATCACAAAGGTTACTAATATCCTAAAGGTACGAGCAACACTATCAACACGAGGTAAGTAGAGTGAATCTTGGGTCAAGAACCCAGGAGTAGAATACCTACTACTAAATGGCATCACGGGATGCTTTCGAGAATGGTGGCCAGAATCATCACACTGGGAACACAAAACATGGCTAGATTACTAGGTGACTCCCTAAAACACCTAGGGTCATAATAATAGCTCCAACATATATGTCGAGGCAACAAAGTACCTCAACTCACCGATTAGTGTGGTGAAACTGGCCCAAAGGAACATCGGTAACGAGAAGAGGGAATTTGCAAATGCTTCAGATTAGTTAAAAACCTGGGATGACTCAGACAGCATAATGACTGTAAATGCTCAAAAAGATTTGAGACATCCTGCAAAATAGTGGCATGACCACTCAGCATCACAATATCAAGGTTCTGAGGCCAGCTATAAACACACGGAAGTAGTAGAAACTGAACTGAGACTTGAATCCGTCAATCCTATAAGTCTATGGATTAGTAACACGCCATCCTGATAGATAGATGAGAAGGCCTAGTTCTTAATCCCCGTAGAAAAGAAGAGGCTGAGTCAGATCAGAAGGCATAAGGTATAAGGAGTAAAAAGAGCCTTACGTTCCCTTCCCCAATCAATTCCCTTACATAACTAAAGCATTTCTAGACACAACTTCGACCGGTTTGGCATGGTAATCCTATAGGCAGTCAGGCTCTGATACCAAAGCTGTCAGGACCCCGATTCCAAGTCACATCGATCTAGCCGGTAAGACCTCATATCACTTTGCGGCCTCACGCACGGTATTCCCACTGGTGTCTGTGACGCCCCGAGACCGACGCTCCAGATGCCTTCCATGTTTTGCATGATCGTCGTGTGTTTATTTTTTTTGTTGCATTTTATCATGGCATCATACGCATTGCATCCGCATGTTTTCATAAAGCTTGCATCCGCTCGTAGTTGTCACGTTCCCCCTTGCCTCGTTGACCGTTTCGAGACCAACCGGGTATTCGATTCCCTCTTGTCAATCCACCTAACCTCTCTGCCTGCCACCGACCACCTGCGCAACCATGTCCGAATCTTCCCCGAACCCGACCCGGACAGTCATCACCGTTGCATTCAGATCATCCCCAAACATCCCTAAAACATCTCCATTTTCTTATTTAGACTCCCTAACCTATTTATTCTTAACCGCTCGATTATGATCGGACGGACCGGTTTAACCCTACCCTAATCCCCTACCTATATATATATAGACTAACCCTAGCCCTGTCTCATCCATCCATCAAATCCTCCCCGCCGCCGCCACCCAGTCCTCCTTGTTCCTCGGGATCTTGCCCGATCCACTCGATCCAGCCACCCGACCAGCCTCCTTCCTCGTTTTCCCCATCGGGCCAACCACCTTCTCCCCTTGATCCACCCCGATCCAACCACATCTCGTAGCCACCCACCAATCCAACTCCACCCTGCCATAGCGCCACCCGCAAGTTCAGCACGAGCTCCTCCCGAGGCCAGCCACCGACCACCGCACCACCAGGCCACTTCCCCGTGCCCAGATGCTCCACCGCCACCTTGCTCTGTCCTCTCCGTCCTCCCGATGTTTAGCAACACCGGCAACCCCGAGCGTGGCGCCCATCCTTCTGTCCCCGAGCAAGTCGCAGCTCACCATAGCCAGCAGATGAGTTCCCCGCCGTGCCCTGCTCCCTTCCTTCCCCATCTGCTCTCTCTTTTCTCTCCCTCTCACGCCACTCTCTGTTGTCTTCGCAGCGCCGCCATGGACAGGAGCCCCGCCATGGATCTCCAAGTCTGCGGCTGCGTTGTCCCGGGCCCCCCTCGTCGTCGTCCCCGCAGCCAAGTCACGTGCTCCTCTGCATCCAGCAATGACGAGTCAGCCGCAGGACTCGTTGCTGCATCCCCAGCCTCGCGCATGGAGCCCCGCACCTCTGCTTGTGCGCTCGCCCGGACTCTACCCACCGAAGCCACCAGGATCCCGCCGCGGGAGCAAGCAGCTACTCCTCGCCGCCCATGCGCTCTGGTGAGCCATGCCGCCGCTTCCCTCTCCCTTCGCCTCGCGCTCTTTCTCCTTCCCTCACCTCTCCGTCACTCGTGTCTCTCTGTTCGAGCAGGACCACCGCTGCCGCCACAGATGGATGTGCCCCGCACCCGAGCTCCGTCGGCCGCCATCGTTGCCCGGATCGATGCCGGACGACTCGAACCGCCCCTTTCCGGCTAGTTCCCGCCGACCCCGTCGCCAGAACCTCCCATGGCGCCGTCTTCTGCATCGCCATGACCTGCTGCTGCCTCTGTTGGAAACGAGCATCAGGAGCCCGCTCGTCCTGAGCGTTGACCGCGCCTCCAGCGAGCCCCAAGGCCCGGCGCGCCTTCTCACCCAGCCCGCACTGCCTCAGCCGCCACCACCGACCTGGGCAAAAGCCCACGGGTGAGCGCCCACAGCCCCTCCTCTCTGTTGGGCCAGCAAGTTTTGGCCCGCTTATGTTTTTCAGCGTCTGCGAATTTAGCTAATTATCCAGAGTTGGCAGTTTTGTAGAAAAACCCTCATGATCATGCATTTAATAACTCCAGAACCGTGCATCATATGTAAATAATTTATACATGTAAAATGCTTAGAATTTTTCTAGTTTCATAATATGCTACTTTCATCCATGTTTAAAATGTTTAAATTGCTGTTTGTATTAATTTGCTTAAATGCCATGCTAAAATGTTTTATTTCATAACTAAATAACCGTAGCTCCAAATTTAATAAACTTTATATGTAAATGGGGTAGAGAAATGCATAGTTTAACTTGGTACACTTTATTTTGCCGTTAACAACAATAAAATTGTGTTTAGGGCAGAACAGTACCAAATCAAAATATGCACATGAGGATTTTCCGGAATTGTTGTTTATTATTTCCGGCCTCATTTAAACTTGCCTGAATAGTTAGTTTAATTATGCTTCACCTCTTGCCATGTTTAACAACATTTAATATTGTTGGGTACATAAACGAGAGTGAACTAAATGTTTGAAATGTGGTGTTTCATCAATATGCAACTCGTTGCATATTGTGCTCCACTTAACTTGTAGTATTGTTTGTGCACTTTGCCATGCCATGCCTCTTTAAACCGGACATGCATCATACTTGGTTGCGCATCATGCCATATTTATGTGATGGTTGTTTACTATGTTGCTTGCTTCTTTCCGGGTTGCTTCTCTCGTTAGCTTCGGTTTCGTTCCAGAGTTATGAGGATTTGTTCGACTACGTCCGTTTGTCTTCTTCATGGACTCGTTCTTCTTCCTTACAGGATCTCAGGCAAGATGACCATACCCTCAAAATCACTTCTATCTTTGCTTGCTAGTTGTTCGCTCTATCGCTATGTCGCGCTACCTACCACTTGTTATCATGCCTCCCATGTTGCCATGTCAAGCCTCTAACCCTCCTTCCTAGCAAACCGTTGTTTGGCTAAGTTACCGCTTTTGCTCAGCCCCTCTTATAGCGTTGTTAGTTGCGGGTGAAGTTGAAGTTTGTTCCATGTTGGAACATGGATATGTTGGGATATCACAATATCTCTTATATTTAATTAATGCATCTATATACTTGGTAAAGGGTGGAAGGCTCGGCCTTATGCCTGGTGTTTTGTTCCACTCTTGCCGCCCTAGTTTCCGTCATACCGGTGTTATGTTCCTTGATTTTGCGTTCCTTACGCGGTTGGGTGTTATGGGAACCCCTTGACAGTTCGCTTTGAATAAAACTCCTCCAGCAAGGCCCAACCTTGGTTTTTCATTTGCCTAACAACCTATTACCCTTCCCTTGGGTCGGCCAACCCGAGGGTCATCTTTATTTTAACCCCCCCGGGCCAGTGCTTCTCTAAGTGTTGGTCCGAACCGGGCAGCCTGCGGGGCCACCTCAGGGCAACTTGAGGACTGGTTTTACTCATAGCTTGACCTATCCGGTGTGTCCTGAGAACGAGATACGTGTGACTCCTATCGGGATTGTCGACACATCGGGCGGCTTTGCTGGTCTTGTTTTACCATTGTCGAATGTCTTGTAACCGGGATTCCGAGACTTATCGGGTCTTCCTGGGAGAAGGAATATCCTTCGTTGATCGTGAGAGCTTGTGATGGGCTAAGTTGGGACACCCCTGCAGGGTATAAACTTTCGAGAGTCGTGCCCGTGGTTATGTGGCAGATGGGAATTTGTTAATGTCCGGTTGTAGAGAACTTGACACTTGACTTAATTAAAATACATCAACCGCGTGTGTAGCCATGATGGTCTCTTTTCGGCAGAGTCCGGGAAGTGAACACGGTTTGGGTTATGTATGAACGTAAGTAGTTTCAGGATCACTTCTTGATCACTTCTAGCTTCTCGACCGTTGCGTTGCTTCTCTTCTCGCTCTTATTTGCGTATGTTAGCCACCATATTTGCTTAGTGCTTGCTGCAGCTCCACCTCATTACCCCATCCTTCCCATATGCTTAAATAGTCTTGATCTCGCGGGTGTGAGATTGCTGAGTCCTCGTGACTCACAGATTCTACCAAAACAGTTGCAGGTGCCGTTGATACCAGTGCAGGTGACGCGACCGAGCTCAAGTGGGAGTTTGACGAGGACCTTGGTCGTTACTATGTTTCGTTTCCTGATGATCAGTAGTGGAGCCCAGTTGGGACGATCGGGGATCTAGCATTTGGGGTTATCTTGTTTTCATTTGGATTTGACCGTAGTCGGTCTATGTGTGTATTTTGAATGATGTATGATTTATTTAAGTATTATGTGAAGTGGCGATTATAAGCCAACCCTCTTTATCCCATTCTTGTTCATTACATGGGATTGTGTGAAGATGACCCTTCTTGCGACAAAACCTACAATGCGGTTATGCCTCTAAGTCGTGCCTCGACACGTGAGAGATATAGCCGCATCGTGGGTGTTACAAGTTGGTAATCAGAGCCATCCCCAACTTAGGACCCCCTGCTTGATTGAATCGCTGACGTTGTTGAGTCTAGAACAAAAATGTTTTGAGTCTTAGGATTATATATATCGGAGAGTAGGATTCTTTTTACTCCTCAGTCCCTTCGTCGCTCTGGTGACGTCTCCTGACGTAGATGTTTTGACTTTCCTCTCCTCAAATTTCACTAAAAAAATAAGGATCACGTGGGTATCTTGGAATAGTTCTGATGGTTTTGTGACGAGAACATTGTTCTTGGTGCCTCCTGCCATTTAGGGGTTGTGGCAGTGTCCCGGGGAGTTGAGCTCCGAGGTGTTGTCGTCACAATTTTATCGTTGCAGTTCTGGAATACCTGAGTTTCGCCGACATCGAAAATCTCTTTTATGCAGTTTGTTCGTGAGATCACCTCGACACCACCCAGTACTGGGGCGGGAGTTCGGGAGTATTGCCATAACTCGTATAACGGATGCTTTTCTAAGGTTGAGGTACACGATTTCCGGAGTTTTCTTGGTTATGTGTTGACGGATGGATACAGCTGGATCTAGGGATTGTTAGTTTGGGTGAGATATATTGCGTCCCCTGTATCCCCAACACCAGATTGCATAACCAGAAAGTTTCGGGAGTTTATAGGTGGGAATTCAAGTATCTCGTAGGATATCTTTCCAACAGACACATGATACGATATGGGATCTATCATATGTTTGTTTCCGGCTTATTCTGTAAGCCAAATCCTTTGATTTTGTTTTGGTTTGTGGTATTCGAGTTGCTTCGACGTCAAGTGTTGATTCCATACCTTTCCTAAGCGGTGTTCTCATATTTCTATGGGAGTGCTAATCCTTCTTGATCATCGAGATTGTCATGTCAATTCTTTTCCACCCGGCGTGCTTCTCTCCAAGTAAATCCGATCATTCCAACATTCGCAAGATCAATTCTAAGCTTTTTCTCAACGGTGTTCGTTTCATCCGACCCAAGTTGCCTTTGTTTTCCTGCCCTCCCACCCTTTTCTTCAAGGACTCAGATTTCTTAATCAAGTATCCTTTTTATTCATGCGAAGTCTCTCCATCCTTTTCCTTCAACGTTCTTATCCGGTGATTTCTCATGAAGATGCTTAGGAAGTTTCAATTTTATCGTTCTTCATTCTCGTATTCTTTTCCGGTGGATTCAATTTCAAGCTGTAGGTGTTGATCTTATCCCCTTCCTTGTTTCAAGTGCTTTCGTAGGCCGGTGTATCTCTTAATCATCCACCTCTCGCTTTCCATTTGTTCCGGTGTGCTGAAGATATCTCGGAAGACTCGTGCTTCTATTCTAGATCCGTTCAAGCTATTTCGAGGTTGTTACCTTATTCAAGCCATTTAATTCAACCGGCGCAATCTCTCTTTTAAATCGTTCAACGGTGTTTCCTTTTGAGTGGGCCCTATCCCACAGGTCTTTTCCCAGGATCTTACCTGACTCTTCTAATTTTCCCGGAGCTATTCCCAAATTCTTTTCGAAGTTTGACGTAAGAATGAAGTATCATCAGTCATATTCCTTCTCCAAGATCGCTTTCAAATTCTTTTCATCGTTGGTCCAACCTTTCTAATTTTCATCCCGGAGTATCTCAACAATTCATGGTGGTTTCTCATCGTCATTCTTGGATTTTGAAGACCGAAGAAGAGTTTTCCTCTAAATCATATCCGTTCTCTTGAAGATTCATGGATCTAACTTCTTGTCATCCTCATAATTGTTCTCGATTGTGAGAATTCTTTTCATACCCATCCGAAGCATTTCAGGAGTATTTTTCAGTTTGATTCTTCGGAGCCCATCATCTCAGAATTATTCATTCCAGCTTTGAGCTCTCGTTCTCAAATTCTTACCGGTGCATCATTCAAATATCCTCTAATCAGTTCATGATCTCTCCGTTCTCATGTATCTAAATCCCCTCAAGTATCTTCTTTCCTTTTCCAATTCTTCCTGATGAATTGTGCCTTTGTTACTTTCATTTTCAATTCTTACGGTGGTTCGTTCAAGATTTCTCTTCCTTCGTTATTGTATCAACTCATTCGTTCTTTCAAATCCTACCGACGATTCGTTGAAGACCTTATTCAAATTTACGCTATATCTCTCTTAATCCTTTCTACGAGTATAAGTAGTATGCCAAATCCGTTGCTTGTCATCAATCTAAATTGGTGAAGGATACGCATAATGTAAT
Organism: Triticum aestivum; assembly: GCF_018294505.1. NCBI lineage: Eukaryota > Viridiplantae > Streptophyta > Magnoliopsida > Poales > Poaceae > Triticum > Triticum aestivum. Next base: position 383,668,207 of record NC_057805.1, read on the forward strand.
TCTTATTCTTGTTTCATCGAGTAAAATTCAATTCCTTATTCCGGAGGTTCATCAAAATTCTCGGTTTCAATTGTTCATCTTTCTTTTCGGAGTTCCAAGTTTTTCTTGGTTATATCATCGCGAAGCTCCATCTAGTCATCGCAAGGTTTCACTTTGTGTTTTCAACTTCTCTTCCTTTTTATCATCCTTTTATTTACCAGAGTTCTTCATGGAGGCTCTACATGGTGGTTCGTCAAGGATTCTTTTCATTCATCAATTGTTCTTCAAGATTTCTCTCGAAGCTAAGATCCGCCAAGCTATACTCAAAAATAAACATGGTGTTCAACACATGTCTTGTTTTGAGGAGTTCAAGCATTCTTCATCTTGCATTCCGAAGTGCAATTCTTCCTACCTTATCTTTTGAGGTGGCGTTATGTCATTTTTGACAATTTCGTTGTGTTTCATGTTTCACAAGTTCAGAAATGAGATATTTAAACCCATCACTTTCTTCCTTGGAGTTATCTTGGTATACATTTCACCTAAAGCCTTCCATTGGGAATGTTGCTCCTTGTGATGATTACTTATGATCCAAGTTTTCTTATCACCTCGGTGGAAGAAGCATTCTATCTTTTCTAGCTCCCAATCCGATCTATTGTTTTCCATAGTGGCAGAATTTCGCCTCAATTGTGAGAAGTTTTCCTTAAGCCCACTACAAGTTTATTCGTTTTGTTGTTGGTTTTTTCAACAACTCCGGTACAACCTTCTTGGAAGGGTGCTCTCCAAGCTCTTTTGTGGCAGAAGTTGGCATTTTCTTCTCCATTCTTATTCCAATGATTGATCTTCTATTCTTTCTCCCGGAGGCTTTGTGATGTTGCTCTTTTCAATCATCATCTCGAATTGTGAGGATCGTGTTCTTTTCGTGCTTATCCATTCAACCGGAGTGTCATGTCCTTCATTCAAGTTCTCTCATCTTATCAAGTTTTGCCTCCCTTCTCAACCGGAGTGCTGTCTAAAATCTTTCTCACCCCTTGTGCAATTCTTTCAATAGTTCCGGAGGCAGTGTTTGTTGATTTCATCAAGTATCCTCTCATCTTGTCAAGATCATGTTCAATTCCTTCCATTTATAGTCGGAGTGCTGCCCAAATTATATCATTCTTATTCCTTCCTATCTTGTTTTAACCGGAGTGGTTTAAATATCTATCTTGTCACTTAACCTCTTGGTTCTCGTTGTATCCCATGTTCCTCTTATCTAACGGAGTGTTCGCAATCTCGTTCATCTCCATTGTATTCTTCTTTAAATTGTTTAACTTCTCAAGGTTCTTTGGTTTCACTTGTTGGTCAAAAAAGCAACTTAGTTTTACCTTTTCTCCTCATCTTCCGTTTTCCCTCCGGTGCCATCCCTAGATCTCGGGACAAGATCTCTTGTAAGTGGAGGAGTGTTGTGACGCCCCAAGACCGACGCTCCAGACGCCTTCCATGTTTTGCATGACCGTCGTGCGTTTATTTGTTGTTGTTGCATTTTATCATGGCATCATACGCATTGCATCCACATGTTTTCATAAAGCTTGCATCCGTTCGTAGTTGCCGCATTCCCCCTTGCCTCGTTGACCGTTCCAAGACCAACCGGGTATTCGATTCCCTCTTGTCAAACCAACTAACCTCTCTGCCTGCCACCGACCACCTGCGCAACCATGTCCGAATCTTCCCCGAACCCGACCCGGCGAGTCATCACCGTTGCATTTAGATCATCCCCAAACATCCCTAAAACATCTCCATTATCTTATTTAGACTCCCTAACCTATTTTCTCTCGACCGCCCGATTATGATCGGACGGACCGGTTTAACCCTACCCTAATCCCCTACCTATATATATAGACTAACCCTAGCCATGCCCCATCCATCAAATCCTCCCCGCCGCCGCCACCCAGTCCTCCTTGTTCCTCAGGATCTTGCCCGATCCACTCGATCCAGCCACCCGACCAGCCTCCTTCCTCGCTTTCCCCGTCGGGCCAACCACCTCCTCCCCTCGATCCACCCCGATCCAACCACATCTCGCAGCCACCCACCAATCCAACTCCACCTTGCCGTAGCGCCACCCGCCGGTTCAGCACGAGCTCCTCCCGAGGCTAGCCACCGACCACCGCACCACTAGGCCACTTCCCCATGCCCAGATGCTCCACCGCCGCCTTGCTCTGTACTCCCCGTCCTCCCGATGTTTAGCAGCACCAGCAACCCCGAGCGTGGGGCCCGTCCTTCTGTCCCCGAGCAAGCCGCAGCTCACCATAGCCAGCAGATGAGTTCCCCGCCGTGCCCTGCTCCCTTCCTTCCCCATCTGCTCTCTCTTTTCTCTCCCTCTCACGCTGCTCTCTGTTGTCTTCGCAGCGCCGCCATGGATAGGAGCCCCGCCATGGATCTCCAAGTCTGCGGCTGCGTTGTCCCGGGCCCCCCTCGTCGTCGTCCCCACAGCCAAGTCCCGTGCTCCTCTGCATACAGCAACGACGAGTCAGCCGCAGGACTCGTCGCTACATCCCCAGCCTCGCGCATGGAGCCTCGCACCTCTGCTTGTGCGCTCGCCCCGACTCTGCCCACCGAAGCCACCAGGATCCCGCCGCTGGAGCAAGCAGCTACTCCTCGCCGCCCCATGCGCTCCGGTGAGCCATGCCGCCGCTTCCCTCTCCCTTCGCCTCATGCTCTTTCTCCTTCCCTCACCTCTCCGTCGCTCGTGTCTCTCTGTTCGAGTAGGACCACCGCTGCCACCACGAATGGCTGTGCCCCGCGCCCGAGCTCCGTCGGCCGCCGCCATTGCCCGGATCCGAGCCGGACGACTCGAACCGCCCCGTTCCGGCCAGTTCCCGCCGACCCCGTAGCCAGAACCTCCCCTGGCGCCGTCTTCTGCATCGCCATGACCTGCTGCTGTTGCCTCTGTTGGTAACGAGCATCAGGAGCCCGCTCGTCCCGGGCGTTGACCGCGCCTCCAGCGACCCCCAAGGCCCAGCGCGCCTCCTCACCCAGCCCGCACTGCCTCAGCCGCCACCACCGACCTGTGCTAAAGCCCATCGGTGAGCGCCCACAACCCCTCCTCTCTGTTGGGCCAGCCAGTTTCGGCCCGCTTATGTTTTTTCAGCGTCTGCGAATTTAGCTAATTATCCAGAGTTGGCAGTTTTGCAGAAAAACCCTCATGATCATGCATTTAATAACTCCAGAACCGTGCATCATATGTAAATAATTTATACATGTAAAATGCTTAGAATTTTGTCTAGTTTCATAATATGCTACTTTCATCCATGTTTAAAATGTTTAAATTGCTGTTTGCATTAATTTGCTTAAATGCCATGCTAAAATGTTTTATTTCATAACTAAATAACCGTAGCTCCAAATTTAATAAACTTTATATGTAAATGGGGTAGAGAAATGCATAGTTTAACTTGGTACACTTTAATTTTGCCATTAACAACATTAAAATTGTGTTTAGGGCAGAATAGTACCAAATCAAAATATGCACATCAGGATTTTCCGGAATTGTTGTTTATTATTTCCGGCCTCATTTAAACTTGCCTGAATAGTTAGTTTAAATATGCTTCAACTCTTGCCATGTTTAACAACATTTAATATTGTTGGGTACATAACCAAGAGTGAACTACATGTTTGAAATGTGGTGTTTCATCAATATGCAACTCGTTGCATATTGTGCTCCACTTAACTTGTAGTATTGTTTGTGCACTTTGCCATGCCATGCCTCTTTAAACCGGACATGCATCATACTTCGTTGCGCATCATGCCATATTTATGTGATGGTTGTTTACTATGTTGCTTGCTTCTTTCCGGGTTGCTTCTCTCGTTAGCTTCGGTTTCGTTCCGGAGTTGTGAGGATTTGTTCGACTACGTCCGTTTGTCTTCTTCATGGACTCGTTCTTCTTCCTTGCGGGATCTCAGGCAAGATGACCATACCCTCGAAATCACTTCTATCTTTGCTTGCTAGTTGTTCGCTCTATCGCTATGTCGCGCTACCTACCACTTGTTATCATGCCTCCCATGTTGCCATGTCAAGCCTCTAACCCTCCTTCCTAGCAAACCGTTGTTTGGCTAAGTTACCGCTTTTGCTCAGCCCCTCTTATAGCGTTGTTAGTTGCAGGTGAAGTTGAAGTTTGTTCCATGTTGGAACATGGATATGTTGGGATATCACAATATCTCTTATATTTAATTAATGCATCTATATACTTGGTAAAGGGTGGAAGGCTCGGCCTTATGCCTGGTGTTTTGTTCCACTCTTGCCGCCCTAGTTTCCGTCATACCGGTGTTATGTTCCTTGATTTTGCGTTCCTTACGCGGTTGGGTGTTATGGGAACCCCTTGACAGTTCGCTTTGAATAAAACTCCTCCAGCAAGGCCCAACCTTGGTTTT